>NW_017306941.1:139891-244232 GCF_000935625.1 Nanorana parkeri | reverse complement strand
GGGGGGGTGAAACAAAAATGCGTGGCAGTCATTTGGGTGTCACCCCTTATGAAAGGTCGGGCACTTGGTCACGGACCGAGAGCCCGACAGTGTCAGGAGAGAGGAGGGGACCCGGCAGCATACCTCATCCTGCCGGGGGAACGTCCCCTCCTCTCTCTGCAGCAAGATGGCCGCCGGCAGGCGTCAAAAAGACCACTGTGCATGCGCGATGATGTAATCACGCGCGTGTGTGATGACATCATGGCGGGGTGTCACCCGGTCCCCGCCCCCGGGTAACACCCACCCTCGGGACGCCACTGCATACTGTATATAATTAGGAAAGCCCAAAATCATTCCAAAGCAACTGTTTACACTGGTATGACCCAGGTGGCATGTACATGAGAATTGTGAAAGTTTTACTTTTTATTCAGGTATGTTGTACGCAAGTCATATTTAAAGTAGTATAAAACTCATTTTTTTTAAATAATAATAAATCCATATCAAACAAATATACGGTGCCCAGCAAAATATTTCTTTATATTTTTGCTCAAGCATTTGCAGTCATCATGTTTCCAAACATCTCCACTCTCTCAGCTCTACTATCCTGAACTTCCTGTCCAGTACAAGATCACAAGGACACCACAGTCTCCAGCAGACGTCCATCTACTTGCTTGGAAAAGGGAGAAAGGGGGGAAGAGGAGCAAAAAGCAAGGAGCAGAGGATTGGATTGCTCTGCTGTGTGTTTGTGCAGAGACACACAGCTTACTAGCACACACAAGGGTGGCTGCATAGAACCCGGCAAGGTAAAGGAGCCCCCCTAAAACAGGATATCAGTACCAGTGCTCAGAGGACCAGCTGATTCTGCAGAAAGCTAAACATTGTAAACATCAAGAAGCAGCCTCTATTGTAAGTGATTTCATCAGCATTTGAAATAGTTTAAATACATTTCATATTAACTTTAACTTTTTATCTTTAACACACATACTAAAATGTGCATGTATGACCTGGACATTACTTATAAAACCCACACCCTTCTATATTATTTTGAAATCAGAGTACCTGAAGAATAACAGGATGGTTGTTACACATTTTTATGTTGCACAACTCTATCAAATCTATATAGTTCCAGGAAAAAATATATGAAAATACATTTTAGTGAACACAAACACAATATAATCCCCAATTTCTTTGGAAAATATAAAAGATGTGACTGTGCCAAGTCAAAAGATACGAAACAAGTCAGGCCTCAAAATTGCATGTGCCCGCAAAACAGCAACATACTACAATACTCAAAATGTTATATTTAAAGTGATGCCTTTAAAACCCCTGTAGCTCATCAATGAGCCTAGAAGTATTCCTCCCACTCCATCATGCATGGTGATACCTAATATGTCTAGCCAGATAGCAGTAAAAACCCAGCAGGAGTTCTAATCCTTCCCCACTCTATTCAAAACAATACAAAACGTCTTTGGCTTGACATATTTACTTTATTACTGTTTAAAAGCGTCTGAATAAGCTTAAAGTGACACTAAACTCAGGAGTTAAATCTTAAAAATACATTAAAATGCATTAAAGGAACCATGGGGAACAAACGTAGCCCCCCTCCAGCAAGAAGGACAGTGTCAGCACCAATTCAGAGATGATTTGAGGATCTACAGCCGAGTGATACACAAATAAGATACATTTTTGTTACTAGTTAAAGTATTTGAATGTATTTTTAAGATTTAACTCCTGAGTTTAGTACCACTTTATTTACAAAAGCTGCTTTCTTTGTAAACGTTGAAAAGAACCATCCAAAGGCTCCACAGTCAGATACATCTGCTGTGCTCTAAGTTCTGTGCAAGAAACTTATCATGAAGAAATATTATCATATACATAAATATAAAATTAAAAACCATACATAAAAAAGAAGGTTATAAAATGTTAATAGACGCTGCCTAATTTCAATATAATAGTTTTCTTGAAGTAGAACATTAGTTCAATGCCAAAGAATAAGAAAACGTTTCGATGTGCATCCTTGGTGACCACAAACACAAAGAAAATCAAGTCTATTTTTCTTTGGCTTTTGAAAACATATGACCTCTATGAACCACGTGGAATCAAACTGTAAAACTATCTAAAAGGACAGATCTAAACTAACACAAGAGTCTCTGATTTTAATTATACTTTAGCAGAACTAACACAAAAGAGCAACCAATGCAGCTGGATAGTTGCTGAATGATCAAACGTCACACATGTGAACCAAAGATGTCACTTCCTTTGGCCAGCACTGGCTAAGAGTGCAAAGTAAATGTCAGATAAATATACTCGTTGTGCTCAATTTAAAGGAAGGGAGGAGGGGTGCTCTACAAAGAAGAGAATGGACTGTGATTATAATGAGATCATTCACAAGCACAAGATATACTTTAACTACAATGGAAGGAAATTAAATGGCACAATTAAAATATTATTTTGGCTAAAAAGGTTTTTGCAACTGAAAGTTTTCGGCTGATCATTGAGCCGAATGATCAGCCGAAGCTACGGCTGGAACATTCGGCTCTCTTCAGCTGCCGTAGCCCTTTGGTGCAGTCGAGGGCTATTCACAATAACCTGTACAGCAGCCGAAGGTGGCCGAGCGGCTCTGCCAAGCCGAAGGGTTATGCTTTGGCTCGACTGAGCCGAAGTGACAGACAAAGGGGGGTCGAACGGGCTGCCAAAGGCCGGCCATAAGCCCCACAAATGACAGCAGGGCAGAGCCAGCCGCGAGATCACGGCTGGCTCCACACAGTTGTAATGACAGATCAGCGTCCCCAAATGACCTGGGGACTTGATCTGTCATCGGGTACAGCTGGCTCTGCCTCTAGATAGGCAGAGTCAGCTATCAGTCACGCAGCTGGGCGGATCCCGGCACAATTGTTGGGATCCGGTTCAGCTGCGGCGTCTCAGTATACCGCAAGGAGCAGCTTGCGGTATACTGCAGCGTCTCAGTATACCGCGAGCTACAGCTTGCGGTATACTGAGCCTAGGGTGACGGGAGGATGCTAGTTTGTGTCCTCCCGTTACCCTAAGGAGAACTATGGGGAAAAGCCTTAACCCCATAGTTCTTCTTTAAACAACAATAACAGTTATTCATTGGCCGGGATCTGCTAGAAGACTCTGGCATGTGCCGGCCAATAGGAAACTGTCACTGATAGCTCCGCCCAATTGTTTTTCTTTTTTTATGTTATTTAAAAAAAATCTTTATTTATTTTTGAATTTAACTATTTGTTCACATTTTAAAATAGTTTTTATACTTTTTTTGTAACTTTTTTTTACTGATTTTATATCCTGCTCGGTACCACGGAGGTACCGAGCAGAATAGCCGAGCCGAATGCTGCTTGGCGGCATTTGGCTATTCACTCACTTCCATTCGGCCCCTATGAGAATGGGGGCGAACGGCAGCGAGTGAGCTGCCGGAGTTTCGTCTGAGCCGATCCTGATGTTGGATCAGCTGAGTCGAACTCCTTCTGCACTTCGGCTCAGCCGAACATACAGAGCATGTTTGGCTGACCCAAGGCAGCCGATGTACAGCTGAAATCAGCCGCACTGAGCGGAAGTGAAAAGCCGAACCGCGTTCGGCTCACTTCACTTCAGCTGGGTTATTCACTCGGCTGCCTTCGGAAGCTTTGTGAATAACTCCCTCAGTTTCAACTGGAAACCCATTGAAAGGAATATCTATTTTCCTTTTACATTCATCCAAATCCCTCCAGCTATCCTTGTCCCCTTTTAACAGCATTTGTCCAATGATCAAGCATCAGCACTGTGACATGGAATAAGTCGAATGCTCCTCCACAAATCGGAGTATCACGTATTTTCTTCTCTCTTGTCAACTGAACAGCAAATAAAAAGTGGGTACTTGTGCAGAGGGGGCATTACAGCAGTTGTTTACCACAGACTGGCTTTGGGGTTAAACACAGATTGGCTTTGGGGATGTGTGAAAAGGGGTATATTATATGCTACTCACCTCTGACCACCAATGTTATAGGGACACATTCAGGGAAAAGTAACAGTGTCTCCTGATACCCCACTCCCAGCAAGGTATGCACATCTATCCCTGCTTCCTTGCAACCTCCACACTCCATCTGAGCCCCTGCTCAATTGTTCTGATGGAGTGGGCAAGCTTCCTCCTCATGTGACAGCAATAGGGCCTGAGCAGTCAATCACCAGGCATGAACACTGTCATGTGGGGAGCAGGGATGTCATCCACCCAGGAAAGCTTGGAGACCGGTGTGGATCCATGTATTAGGGGGGCAGCAAGAGAGCATGCATGCCCTGAATGGAAAGGCTAGAGCAGGGATGTCCCTACAATGAGGCAGCCTAAGGCAATTGCTCATTGGGGGGCATGTTTGCCAGAGCATCCCAAGTTGCCAAGAGCTCTTAGCAACCAGTGATGTTCTTTCCGGCTTCCCGCCCAGCTCACTGATGTCATTGGTTGCCGGGAGCTGAGCCCCCAACAATATGTAGCTATTTTTGGTTATGGCTTTGTCAAACAGGAATGCTTTTTTGGACTGAACACAGCATACGTAGCCAGGGGCCATATGGTTAGTGTAAAGGAAGCTACAGACAGCCTTCCAAGCACAAGGTCCCTTTCACTAAATATTAAGACTTGCAACCCTGGACTGTTTTGCTGGTGTCCCATGCAGCTGGAAATGCTGAGGGAAGTAAGGTGAGTACCATTTTTTCTGCTGCCCCTAAATGGCGCTATCTAAAACAAGAACCCTGTCTTGCCTCAGGATAGTATCAGACCCTTTTATTGCAGACAATGTGTACATGGCTTTTGACTTTGCCAAGGACCTGAAATGGAAGATACCAGAAAGAAACATACACAGATCTCAGTGAACACACCAGTGACGTGCCATGCCTTCTGTGCTGGGTGAGGCATCCTCCAGCCCGCGGAAGCTCCGCCCCATCACACAGAGGCTCCATCCAACTGAAGCCCCACCCCCAGCTCGGTAACAAAGCTGTGTGGGGAGGAGGAAGGGAGGAGCCTCCCTGTCCCTCACTTACTCGTCACTGGTGAGGCATCGAGATCGCTTTGCCATTGGTCCAAGCCATCCAAAGAGCTCACGCCTCTAAAACAGAGTACAGGCTGTGACAGCTCTTGCCTCACCAAGTTAGGTTACACAAGCAGTGGAGAAGCCCGCTGCTGTGTAACCTAACTACATGTCAAAAGCTTGATGCAGTGCCGCCTGTAATTAACAGGCAGCGCTCCGTCCATGGCAGGTTACACAGCAGGGAGGCTTTCCTTGCTGTATAACCTGCAACAAGCCGATATGAATGGAGAAAAAGCTGTCAGCTTCAGACTTGAAGCTGACAGCTTCTTCATGCATAATGCTAGGTAAGGCTCCCCCTCACCTGCCTCTCCTGACCACACGTCCCTGGAACACACATATACTGTAAATATATGTACCTTGTTCATTTCAGAATCCTCTTGTAAAGCTTTGGATTGGCAGGAAAATATTTTATAAAGAAGTGATTTTATTTTCAGTGCAATAAAGAAGAATGATTTGGGACTTGGAACTAAGTTGAAAGGTACTGGCAGGGTCCTCCCCTCCTCAAAGTAGGAAAACCAAAGTTTAGCTCTAGCAAATTTCCATTCCACATCAGAGTCATCCTGAAAGAAGAATATCACACAATCATTACTTATCAGAAACTGTTACTTTTACAGTATACATAGTGATATGTAACAATGAAAAAAGCAAATGGGCATAAAGTAATAATATAACTAAGAATAAAAACAGTTCAGTGAAGTGCATTCAGTTCAAATACTCATATTTGTAACATGCTTACCTGGCCACAGTTGTGACTATATCAAATGTTACTGACCTACCAGCTGTAGCCTATGAGCTTACAGAAATGTGTAAGTCCCGTAAAGAGGAAGTGAAGGGGACAAAATAAAAAAAAATGCTGGAATTTAGAGATTTTAATGCATTCAAGTACCTTAACTATTAATAATACTGTACCTATGTGTGCATCAATCAGCTGTACATCCTCAAATCATCTCTTGATTCGTGCTGACACTGTCCTTCCTTCTGGAGGGTGGCTACATTTGTTTCCCTGGTCCTTGTGTGTGTTAAAAAGTAGCCACCTCTCCAAGCTAACTCTCATGTTTACTTTACTCATTTGTATTGAGATTGTAGTCCGTCACAGAAGTGAGCTTGGAGCGGTGACTACTTTACAACACACACAGGGACCATGGGGAACAAAAGTAGCCACCCTCTAGAAGGAAGGACAGTGTCAGCACCAATTCAGAGATGATTTGAGGATCTACAGCTGAGTGATAAACAAATAAGACACATTTTTGTTAATGGTTAAGGTATTTGAATGTATTTTTAAGATTTAATGTCGCTTTTAGTTTACTGTCGCTTTTAGTTCCCGCATCTGCATAACTGTTGTGGCCATTTTAGAGGATTTCCATTCTCCCCGCTAGATTTTTGTATTCACGTCATGAAGAATAGAACAGATCATTCTGGAACGCGCAGGTGGATGAAAAATCCCAGGTGGACCGGAATCATAGCAGGGGGAATCTCTCTGTTGGAGAGTGCTAGGCAAATCAGAAACCAGGGGCTGACTCAATCTACCCGATACCACCAATAACTAAAATAATACATGCTGGTGGATGTTGGTGGTCTTTAATTATCAAGAAGTTCAAGAAAGGAATTGGATAAACTTCAGCTGTAGATTCTAATGTAGCATGACAGCTTTTTAATAAATACAAAAAACCCCATTGTAAACTGTTATTAAAGGCCATTTTTATTTATCATTATGAATCAGATTCTATGGCAGCTGGGAGATTTATTTATACTGTACAAGTTTATTTTTGACTCCAAAGTCTCCAGTTATGTTAAACATGATTCCAGCCAATCATTGTAACTGACAATTTCCCCCCTTGACACAGTGCAGGTTGCGCTTATACCATAAATATATTCTGGGTGCCTTTTATCTTTTTTTATATTCTTGGCAATATATTGACAACAACCACTAAACAGGCATGGCTGTTATTATCTTCTGATCCTGACTGATGTGGAGGACCTTGGAGAAGTATTTTAAACAAATGCTGATGGAGCCACAACAAACTGGAATGGCACCAATGAGGGATAGGATAAATGTCCCTGGCTCTAATTCAAAGGACATTGATGAGTTTTCATGTTGCACAAACAGATTAATACCAATTATTTTTAGCTGGAAAAGACAAGCTAGACCAAGGCCATCTATAACTGAGCTCATAGAATGGCAGATCACTCATTGAGAATGACATGAGACAATATGTCTGACCGTCCTCACTGGAATCTACACACCCATTGTGGTCTGCCCTAACAATAATGAATGCAACACATACAGTATATGCTGAAATGTTTGTGCCTTTTTCTACACAGAAAAGGGAATGATCATCACTTGTTCATGTACAAATGTGTGCTCAGTAGCTTTCATTGCTAGCCTGCTGTTATGGGGCTTTTAACAAACAAAATACATTTTAAAGTGGACTCATCAGTATAAATGTCTTTGAATACATTTCTTACACAAGTACTTGTTGGTGCTCTTCTGTTTTTACCATTAGAGCTTTTTGCAGGAAAATATGTCCACAACCACTTATCGCATTGGGTTCCCCCTAGAAGGTGACTCCATTACCTTGCAAAGGATCATTGGAGCCACCCTCACGCTGACACACACAGCACCACGATGCAACCAGCAGATGGTAAATTGTAAAAGGTGTGCATGCGCAAAGGGACCTGTAGCACAGGGAATAATGGGGCATGTAGTCCCAATGCCGCAAAATAATAGACTGTTGCCTGATTTGAGCAGTGCTCACTCCCTGGTTGGGAGTTCTGGGTAGAGCTGTGAGGACACTGGGACTGAAACAAAAAAAGTGAGTCTTTGGGGCAAAATAAAGGAACTAGTGATATTAAATAGCAATGTGCTGCTAATGGGAAACCCAGGGTTTAATAATACTTTATGGTCCAATCATATTACTGTGTCTAGGCTGAGATGATGCCATCAGTCTGCTGCAAGAAGAATGGAGCATTTACTCAGTCTCCTCTCCCCCAGCGATCAGATTGCAACATTACAACAAGGAGAGAGTCTAATCTTTTTGACACAATATCAACCAAAAATATAGAGACCATTGTGTGGGCTTCAACATGATTCACATGACTGTGGTACCTCTGGATTGGCAACTTAGTCCAGGAAGTTTTTACTGAAACAGGATAATGCCTAAACAAAAATGGTACTGGCCTTCTGAGAAGACAGGGAGTGAAGGCATTGTCAGCGGGAGTACTGTGATCTCCGTGAAAAACAAAACTATAAGCATTAAGTTGGCCATCCACAGATTAAAATGCAACCTTTCTTGCTGAGTCAGCCGGAATTCAATCCATGGGTGGGGGTGGACCTGTCAGCTTGACAATGATACATTTTGTATTCGAGTTGTTAAAGGAGTTGTGTGGAAAATTGTCAGCCAAACAGTCACGGCAGCCACTCAGCTGCCATCACTTTCTGGGTATTCTGACAACTGTGGAGGACGTTTTTCTAAATACAGTGGCTGCCAAGGGAGATTCCTCCATCCATATGCTTTAGCACAGATGGGGGAACTCAATGATTTTTCTCATTCTGCCCGCAGGACTGAACGAGAAATATGTTATGGTGTATGGCTAGCTTCCCATGTACACTACCTAGCATGCAGGCACCTAACAAGCACGCATATATTTCATGATAGGTACACTTTAAATGAATATGTTATCATAAGTTCTATATTTTCTTAAGTTTTAATACAGTTTTTCTTTCTATGCACACTAGCAAGAGATATAAAAATGTATTAAACTGATACAGTGTGATTAAATGTCACTATTTCTTCGTAACATTTAATTTCAGCTAAATTTCACGACATCACACAATGTTTTTTCTTTGTGTATTAGCACAGTCTATTTTTAGTTGAATGTTTTGCTTGACTGATGTATTCGTCATTATGTCCCCTCTGTTAAGACCCCAATTAACACATGGACTGCGCGACATGGATTTACATGGCCACAGCAGCCATTTATTTAATCATATAAAAATTAACAATTACCAAACATAATAATCAAAATAGCATACAAATAAATAATCTGAATGACTGTTGGATCTGAGAAGGGGTCTTTGGGTGCCCATCAGCCAACATAAGGCCTCTACGATAACCGCTCCCATGTCCCCAACAATACCCCCACCAGCTCTAGGATAGTAACTGCTTCTTAACTTCCTAAAGGAGCTGAGCCCCCCCTGACAAAAACCGTCGCCAATGTGGGAAGCACCATACCACCTGATTCCCCCCATTTTGTGACTGAATCACATTTTACAGACCTCCAAAAAACCCCTAACCCGCCAAGCAGCCCATGACAAAAACAACTATTCCAACCACCATCAACCGCAAAAATTAGGGGAAGATGGGCAGGACAACCTGTTTCCTTTGTTGATCAGAAAGGACTACCATCAGCCCTTGTAGTTCCTTTCCATCCAGCTCCTCACCGACACCTGACCCCCTACCTCCAATCAGGTAAGATCTACTAATTCTCACTCTTTTTTCCCCCCTTTATTTTCCCCTTTCCTCCCCCCCCCCCAGTCATGCAGCCCCTCAGCTCATTATCTCCAGGTCTGTCTTTTGTTATACTATAGATTAGTGTTCTTACAGATTAATAAAATAGAATGAAAGGGGAGGGAGTATAGTTACTTGAGAATAGAGTGTGTTTAGATGATGAATGCAGTAGAATGCTGGTGTTCTTATTTAGCTTCCATTATATTCTATCATTTTGCTTTTATTTCTGAACACAAACCTAAACCCGGAGTTATGATTTAGCAGTTACAGCACTGCCCTTCACCACACTGAGAATGCTTTAACAATAGGCAAAGAACTCTTTTTTTAAAAAGTGGTTAAAGTAATATGGGTCTGTTGTTGGTTCTCTCCAAAGGGGACACACTGTGGATGTATGCTACTTTGAAGTTAGATAAATGGAAAATCTCCAACAATGGAAGTGAAGAATTTGTGAGAACAGTGTTCAGTATCTCAGACGTACTTCAGATGAAATGAAGTAAAAAAACTCAAGCAGAATTTCAGGCTTTTCAAAAAGCACATTGAACCAGCTTGAGTGACTTTCTGCAGGTTCTCCAAGAACTAAGAGCTATAACAATGCTCCTCCCTTTCAGGGCTGGATCTCATTAATGAGCCCCTCCAGGCTTATTTCATGGTGCCTTTCCAATGACTACAAATGTTTGCAATCTTATACTTACTAACATTAAAAAAAAAATAGTATAAGCCATAGAATGAATAGAAGGATGAATTATACTTTTGTTTACTTTAAAGTTGTGAAAAATGTAAGATCATTAAAGGCAGCAACAAGTGACACTCAGGAGTTAAATCCTAAAAATGCATTGAAGAACCTTAACTATTAACAATTTATGTTATTGCTTATGCTAGTTGAATAGACTATATCGCAATACAAATTGATAAACTAAATGTGAGATTGTAGTCCATCATGGGAGCAAGGTTGGAGCGGTGACTACTTTACAACACACACAGGGACCATGAGGAACAAAAGTATCCACCCTCCAGAAGGAAGGACAGTGTCAGCACCAACTCAGAGATGATTTGAGGATCTGCAGCCGAGTGATACACAAATAAGATGCATTTTTGTTGATAGTTAAAGGTACTTGAATGCATTTTTAAGATTCAACTCCTGAGTTTAGTGTCACTTTATACATATACACGCACACACACACACACAGTATATATATTGTCTGTGTTACCATTTTACAAACTTCTCACAGTTTCCTGTCCTGACAGGAAGCATGACACAATCTTCCCAAAAGAGATGCACACATCAATAAAAACAGAGGGCCCATCTCTTTACTGCTCTATCCAAAACTAAATATAACATTTGTGCTGGTGTTGACCTTGCATGACAATTAGGGATGCACCGATACCAGTTTTTCGGTATCGTGTACCGGTTTTTTTTTTTTCGGTACTCACTGATATCGATGCTGAAAGTTCCATTAAGGAAGCTGGGCGGCATGTAATGAATTGCTGCCTGGCTTCCTGATTAGCCGGGAAACCAGCTCCATGCTCCCTCGTCACCAGGTGATGAGCAAGCATGGAACTGGCTTTCTGACGAATCAGGAAGCCGAGGGCAAGTCATTACACGGATTCAATTCATTACATTGGATTCACACTTTAGCATTGTGTGTTACTCACAATGTGTTACCTCAATAGAATTGTCAGAATGGCAAATACAGTATATATGTATATATAGTGCTGGGGCAAGATACCTCTTTAGCACCTAAGGCAGAAAGGCAAAGTGCGCCCTGTGGCTCCTGTTACATTAGCCTAGGACCTTTTCGAGGATCCTGGGAAAGTCGAGGATCCTCTACTCAGGGAGACTGCACTCCCATACTGTGCATACTGTGGATTTGAGATCCTGAGTTTTCCCAGATTCATGCAAGAAGTTCCACGATGTCACCCTTGAGTGGGATGGAAGTCACAATGCAAGTTTCCTTTGTTAAAGTTTTTTTTAATATTTTTGCTTTAATGTAGCATTTTTTTATTCTGGGTAAAAGGTTGTATTTGACTTCATGCAAAGTCCACTTTAAGGATACTCCTCCACAGACTGCTTCATTTACATACGGAAGAACAATCCACTCTTTTTCGGCACTGAAAATTATTTTATACACAAGCACTGAAGAAGCTGCAGCTCACCTCGATCTCCTGAAATGAGTTGTTAATCATGGCGATCAGCATGTTTAATAGGACAATCACCATGGTCACATTATACACTCCATAGAGAACATATCCGATATTCTCTATGAATTTATGTCCGTAGTTGATGACAACTGATTTTACTTCTGAGAGTCCAAAAATTGCCCAGAACAAAGTCTTAAAACTTTCTTCAACTCTGAAATAAGAAACAGACGAGGATTCTTTATTACGCTGTAATTATTTTATAAGATTTACAGATACATTTCTGGCTAGTTTATTGATTTTGGTTCCCAAAAGTGTTAACTTATCATCAGTGCTTCTGAATGGATACACTGTGGATATGCAACTAATATTATACAATGTTACCTTGTTTTTTCTTCATATCAAGCAGGGATATATCATAGATCTATCAAGGTCTGATTGAGAACCCAATTCCACTCAAAAGTGATTCTTTAGTTCTGGTGACTTACTTACCAATTTCTTTTATTTGTATGAGAAGTTTAAGGTATAGTTTGGTTCTCCTGCCTTTCCCACAAAGGCTGGAATCCACAATTATTTCCCAAATTGGCAGTTTAACTTAAAAACTGACTCAAGCCAAGATGATTTTTTAGTTTTGGAGTAGGAAAGAGTTCAGAGAAAAAGTTTTAATACTGCCTGCAGCACTATTGAGAAGATTTTGACTTACTTCCTGTCTCTGTGACATCTGTACAATAAATAGTGGAGAAGTTTGTCACTGGCACAGGAAGGAAACAGACAGTGATAACAAATATTGTTAGGTGTTCTAACCATTCTTTGCTCTACTATAAATTTGTTTTTGTCTGTGTCCCTACAGGGAAATCTCCCCAACTGCAAGGATAGAAAACTCCCAGCTACACTCGGTGAGGTGACTAGCCTATTTGATCTTGGGTGATAAGGAGACAGAGAATGGATGACACCATTCTGCACATGCATGTATGAATGTTATCGGCACACCAAGATCTGCTTTCCATATTTGCTTTTTTTTAGTCACAATAAAATACTCTTTGGGGCTCTGCATTGGCCTAGTTAAAGGGACCCTGTGTGGACCTGAAACATTGCATATGTTATTTTTACTAACATAAAGGATATATTGGAACAATATCTTGGTGTATGTATGGTATTATTTGCATTTCCCTCGTATAGACATAGAAGACAACATAAAACTTGACCGAGGCTATAAGGGCCCACTTACACAAGCCACTGCAGAAAACGCACTACGGCTGGTGTTCAGTGTTCAACACCGTGCCGACGCGCCAATTGAACTGTGCAATTGTTTTTTAGAACATTATTGAAATGTCACAAGCGATATTTCATTAAGTTCTAGGGGCACAACGGGGTGTGAGGCATCTGTTCTGCATCGCATCTCGCTGCTCTGAAAAAACGTTAGGCATGCCGTATGTGGTGGTGTGAAAGTTGTCCATCCGTGATAAGGAAACAACGGCCAGCACAGCCCCAACGCATGTGAGGAGAATGGACCCCAAACCTACCCACTGTATCCAACGCAAAATAAAAAGTTTGGATTAGAGTTGCCCAGATAGCAAGCAATTGAGGTGCAAGTTTGAAAATGACTTGCTAACATATTGCAGACTTGCCAAGTACAGCAAGTCTGCATTGCAAGTCTCCAGATCAGCGTGCTTTGCAAACGTGCTGAACACTTGCTAAGACCTGCAGGACTCTTGCTGTAGACTTGCCAAGCAAATTTGCTACAAATTCAAAAAGTATCAACTAGAACTTTGTGCTGCAAGTGTTCTGCAAGTCTACAACCTGCCAGGAATGTGTGCAGCAAGTTAACAAGAATTACAATTTAACTCTGCCACACGTTTGTGGCACGCTATCCTTGCTATCTGGGTGGGCACATATAAATTACATGAATTCTAGGGTGTACTTAAGCCAAGATAAGGCATTGACTGAATCATATCAGCCATGGATCCTGTATAAGGTAAATATGATAATAATTAAAAGACACCAGCACACAGAAATGTGAAGTCTGCCACTATTGACTTCTGAAAATGCTAGTTTACTTGGCTACCTCTATCTTCAAAACCTGCTAATTTACTGACCTGGAGCAAGCAAGCCACCTGTGAAGTAGAATCAGGGCTCCTGCTCTGCCTATCATTGGATCTGCATGACAGCCAATTTACTGGCATTTTTTTAGAAGGGTAGGTCAACACCACCCCTAAGATTGTTGGAAAACCTGGTCATGTTTTCTACTACTGTACATCAAAAGCTCAATTCAGAAAGCTAAACCACCAGAAGAACAAGAAATAGCTTCTGGCTAATATTGCATTTTCTCTCATCATATTTGAGTGTACTTGCCTTTGCAAATTCCATGCTGGGATTGAGAACTGGAAGTCTCAGAAGTGAAAATACCATCTGTATGAGGGGAACTCAAAGCAAAACTCCAGGCAAACCACTAAATGCAGCATTGAATTTATATTTGTGTACAGTTTTTGTCACTATAAAGTATTTATCATTCCGTTAGGCAGTCTTATGATTACCACATCCCACCTTCACTGCACAATCAGGTAGGTAACACTCCTATTTCCATGGTTCAACTTTACAGCATTCTATATCACTTTGGCAGCAACAGCTTTTTCATTGCACAATGTATCAACATCATCAACTCTGTTCAGTGAGCAAGGAAGTGACCCAGGAATTAGCTAAATGGAACCTGGTAGTAGTAAAGTAATCTTCATGACTGTACAGTGTGGTAGAGGTATGTGAATCATAAGTAGGGATGACCTCAGGTTTGGGCTGAACCTGTATTTTTCCAAATCCAGAAGTTACACACCCAATCAGCTGCGAGCGCCCTACAATCGCATGTAAACAAAGGGTCAGTTTGCTGGTGACATCATAGAGCTTAATGTCGTTGACCTCATACGGCCATAATATTGTTTACATGCAGCTGCAGGGCAGGGAATGCCCCAGACACTGCTGATAGAGCATCCATGGACCAAATCCAAGCTCATCCCTAATCATAAGCCTGCCTGAACAGAATTACAAATCTTTTGGCTCGTAGCACCTTTTACATATATTTTTACTTATCATTTCCTGGAAATTCAGTTGAATCCCTTGAAAAACTGTAATGACCCCCTCAATCAAAAAAGGGAACTTCCAAGAAAAAAACAATGTACCCACGCACATAGTTCCCCAGACAGGAGCGTCGTTCCCTTGGACCAACATCAGTCCGATCCTGCAAAACTTACGTGGTAAATGCATCATTTTGTTTAGCTCCAAGGTAATAGGAATAAAGGTTAAACATTCCTATCATGAAGGCCACAAACACCATAATAAATATGACCATGAACTTGAAGATGTCTTTTACAGTCCTTCCCAATGATATCTGCAGTGGGCCAAAGCTTTCGTTAGCTGGTAAAATGTAGGCGATGCGGGAGAAGCTGAGGACCACAGCGATTGCATAGAGACCTTCTGATATGATCTGAGGATCAGAGGGCAGCCATTTTATCCTTGCTAAAAAAAAGGAAAAAAAATAAAAGTAATGGTGCAAACAACGGTACACAATGGTAAAAAAAACAACATGATCATCCATTTTGCTGTAAGAGGTGGGAGGGGTAAGGGAGAAAGGAAAGGATTGAAGCTGAAACTAAACCTGCAATTGCTGACCTCCTTCTGAAAATGCTAGCTGGCTGGTTGTCTGCTAGTGGACCCACTGGCTTCAGTAATTTCTACACCCTAAACATGCGTAGAGATAAGAAAAGTCAGATTTCCTAACTGCATTCTTTTTGGTCAGTGACTCAAAGTATTGCTGTAAAAGGATCACCAAATCAGCCAGGAAACTAGCATTTTGGAAAGAAGAGATCAGCAATGATAGTCATTATGTTTCCTTCATGACTAGTGTACTTTGAAGCAATGGTAACACCAAGAAAAAACTTAAAGAGACTCAGGGAAAGGGGACAATACAGCTGCAGGTGTATACCTAAAGGTGCCTGCACATTCATTGGCTAACTAATCGATTATGAAAATAATCGTTAGCTGCAGCCCTAATTCATGCAACACCATCCTAAACCTGTTACAGCCAAATCTTAGGCCATTCTTATAGGCAAAGATCCATCACTTCCAGGTAGGACCACAGCTTGCTGCTAAGCCCCACCCCAACACATTACTCTTGGCCAATCACTATAATGGCCTTTATTGGCCAAAAGGAATGTGCAGAAGGTAGCAATGGGTGAGCAAGCTTCCTGGTAAGGTAAATAAAGGAGTTAAGAATTAAAGCCCAACTACAGGGTCTGTAGGTCTTATGCCCACCAATAATGTTTTTTGTGATTTGATACTCACCTTTTCAGAAGATTTCAAGCTGGTCGCACTATGCTGCGGGGTTCTCTTCCTCCCCATCATTTCTCTGGGCTATGCAGCTCTGGGCTTCTCTGGGTTGGTCCTCGCTGATGCAGAGCACAGTGTTAATGATATCAGCACCATTCTCTGCATCAGTACACTGCCAATGAAGGGCGCCATTGTAGAGCTGAAGTTTAACCTGCTTCAATACGAACTTCCCGGATTCTTCTTCCCCCATAAACATTTTAAATAAAACATGTTTTCTTCACATAACATATTTTACCTCATTACTAAGTCTATGTACATCTCTAAGCAATGCAGTCAGATTATTCAACCGGGAAGATTGAGAACATCTTGTGGCAAAGAAGAGGTACTACAGAGGACAGCTCAGGATTGAAGGTGTGTATTGCAGCCTGAGTTGCTCTTTTTTTTTAAACAATAACTGGAGGACCTTTTTGATAAAAAATAAGCCTGGAGTTGAGCTTTAATTATCAGAAGTAGATAAAGGGTGTTAGGATTAGGTTAAGTGCTAAGGGTTCATTTTTAGGGTTAGGTTTTGGGTTTAGGTTAAAGAGTCAGTCAACACAAAACTGATGTTGAGAGAGTTTCTCTTGAGATCCCTTTGGAAAGATAACTGCACTTGAGTTCCAGGGCTTGCTTTTCCCATTATGAGGGGTTTCCACTCTCTGCTGGAATCTTAATTTATTATATTATCAATAATGTAACAGGTGGAGTGGGAGCACCCTTAAGAGGGCAGGAACCCTCCAAAACCCTGCAGTGGGTGGGAACAGAGCCAGGTACTGTAGCAGGGAAATCTACCTGCTGGAGTTCCCAAGAGATATAAGAAGCCAGAGCGGGACTCAGCTCAGCAAGTTCACTTCTAACCAAATGATTAATTTTGTTATAAACTTGCATTGTAAAATAAAATGTTTTTTAAATGTGTATAAATGGGTGGTTTTAGCGTTCTCACCAAACGTGTAATATTTTATTTCAGGAGGCAACGTGGCGCTGCTCACATCTTTAATGTTCTCATCATCATCAACAAAATTCTGTGCTCGGGATGCGTGCCAGAATGCCATGAACCTGGCAATAAAGGAAGCTGCAAAGATTGCCAGCATTCCGAAATCCAGGATATTCCACAGCTCAAACAGGTACTCTCGGGGACCTTGCGACCAAATCTCCTTACATTCCGACCAGATCATACCTGTGGGGATGCAACACGGCTTGTTAATACATTCAAAATACACAATTAATTGCAGGCATTTAACAATAAATGTCAGATACTAAACATAGCTCAATAAGCAGATGTAGTCTTAATCCACCCAGAGAGGATGTAAAGCGCCGGGGGACAGATCCACTCATAGCATTAAGCTAGATTCAGAAATGTTATGACTGCGCTCTGGAGTTCAAGGGTCCTTAGAATGTTACTGCTATTAGAATGGGACTTGAAGATAACCGCTAATACAAATTAATGGAAGGCTTTTACAGACATCTCATTCTAATCCCTCAACAACTGCACGGAGGAACATGGAATGAGGTATACAGCATAGAAACTGATGTCTTTAAGTAAAGATGTACTGTATATATACCATGAAGATAGCCACTTGACCCACATATAAATATAATATATTAAAGTTTAATAAATGTAATGTTGTGAAGGAAAAGGGAAGATGAATATATACTGTGAATTGTTTAAGCATCATGTTTAAAGTGATCCTTACAGTCACAATAGAGGCTGCTATACTCACTTCACCAGCAGCCCATGTCCCCTATGTTTCTCTGGTTACAACCATGGTCAGACTATTCAGCATTGGACACTTCTAGGAGTGCCAAATGCTAGTCCCCAAGTACATGCTGTGATTCCCTTGGTGACTTCAGGACACAGCAGAAATGTGAGGTCAGAGAATAAATCCATGACGCACAGCAGGGGAACAGGTATCTACCACTCCCGGAAGTGCTGAATGCTGAGGAGTGTATGGGCTGCCAAGGGTAACATCCCTGCCCCCCTCCCGCCGAACTACCCCCCTGTGAAAGAACAACTTTTTGCAATAAGCTAGTTAAACAGTAAGCAAGTACTAGCTTCAGCTACAACTAACTGGCCTCTTTAGAAGGTTGTTCTGTAGATAAGGTCTAGTCAGTCACTGAAAACATACTTAAACTGTGACCTAAGCCTATAAACTAGAACTTGCTTATTCTGAGACATGTGTCAGTGTCAATTCCTCGTGTTTTCACGCTAAAGGGCATTTTTCTTATACAACAAACAATTTGACTAAGACACCCCTGCCTTGTATCCCGGGCTCTGCTGCCCCTCCCACCAGCCCAGGACTGGCATGGCAGGTATCAGCAGTTGGGGCAGAGGATGATCCATGAACATCCGCTGATCTTCCCTGTGCTGAATTAGCTTTCCGTCACTTTTGGTTTACAGTGCTGTCATTCTCTGGCTGCTGTGGCCAAAGAAAAGCTGATCGAGCATGATCTGTGCTTGATCAGCTTCACTGGAATACAAACGTGACAATAGGGGCCTGACAGACCCCTATTGTCTCCTTAAAGAGAACCTGGCACAACTAATGTGCTATCATGAAGCGGGATTATGAGCCCCCTATGTGATTGCAATAAAGTAACAATATAAAAGTTTAAAAATAAAGTTAAACAACACAATTTTTTCAAAGCCCCCCACCCCAGCATATACATACATATGAACACAAAGAGTCATTGAGTATGCCTTCGTGTGATTTGCACAACACATGTTGGGTATTGGCACACACACCAGAGTGAGGGCAATAATTTTTCAGCCATTATTCATGGTTGTCACCTATGGATAATTTTGTCCATTTAGTTGCCCATGGACTATAGTTTTTTTTTGCCATTTCATGGGCACACGTAATTTTGAAGCTTGACATGTGTGTTATCTTTTTCTTGGCAAAGCCTCATGTTTTATTTTTGACCCAAAAATGTGTATTATAATGTGTTTATATGCGCTCAAATTAATTTAAAGAAAATAAATATTTCTATGGGATTTTAAGTAACCTTCAGAGCTAAAATGTGTCCTTTGACATGTGTGCAAAAAAATAAATAGATGCAAAAACATCAATGAGAGGTATAAAGTTATTTTACAAAGCTAGTCTAAAGCATCCAAATGGGAATTGGAGTTTATAATTAAAATAGTTAAGGTACTTGAATGCATTTTTTAGATTTAAAAGGAAAACTATGAGATGAGTGATTTACACTCATCCTCATAGTTAGAGCCGACGTGTGACAATGAAACTGTCACATGTCGGCTCTATAGATCGGGAAGTGAGCGAACACATACCGTCGCTCACTCACTTCCCAATCATCTCGCTGCAGAGAGCGGTGACTGTCAGTCACTGCTCCCCGCAGGGCTTCCCCCCTTCCCTCTCCGATCCTCCAGAGCTGACTGGAGGAACAAATGTGGGAGGGGGCGGGCACATCTGGCTTTGCCTCTTGATAGGCAGAGACCGCTGTCAATCAGTCAGCTGGGTGGATCTCGACAGTAGTGTCAGGATCCGTTCTAGCTGCGGCGCTCTCAGTATATAGCAAGCTGTGACTCGCTATAAACTGAGCATTGGGTCACGGGAGGAGGTTAGTATATGTCCTCTCGTGACCCTAAAGAGAACTATGGTAACCTGTAGCAACCCCATAGTAACCTTTTTTAAGTTAAAGTCCTGACTTTAATGTCACTATAACTCTTAAAATTACCATAAATGTTGCAATATAATCTTCTTTAGATTTACAAAAAATAAATGATATGCAAGGGCCTACCTAAACAATCCATTGCATTCCTATGTAATTAGGCAGGCCCTTGAACTACATCGTTGCTGTTAGATCTAAAGGGGATTGTACACTCAAGATGTAATGTGAGTGGTCAGCTCATGATTCTGAGCAGTGGAATGTATCTCCAATCTTTATCTTCTATTAGCCTTGCTTCACATTTCTTAGCGGGGATTTTGACATCTCAGCTACATCAGTACGATGCTCAGCTTGTTAGACGTCGTTCTCTGGCACAGAGAATACACAAGGACAAGCCATTTCATTTAATCTGGATTTTTCTTTAAATGTCAGTTACATGTCAACGTTCGGCTTAACGCTGACATGAAAAGTCCCTTCCTGCTGCCTGAACTTCTGCTTATACGGAGACACAGCACACAGCCCCGTCAGTGTTACTGGCATGGCACCTAATTGAGGTTCTATGGCAAGTAGCATCAAAGGAGGAAACATCATGTGGACATCTGACAAATGTATTCCAAGTTCTTTTTACAGCCGCTATCAATAACTGTTTTTTATCTGTTTAGTATGTCTTTAGCGTTGACAGTTTTACAAACTGCTGGAGCAGTGTTCAGAATAATCCCTGTTTTATTATTAGTGGTGGGATAAGACGTGTTAGAAAGAAACCAGGGCTGGACTGGCCATAGGGCAAACCGGGCATTTGCCCTGTGGGCCGGGCTGAACACAATCAACCTGATTGTGTTCGGGCCGGGCCGGTCCGCTACGGCCGATGGCCGGCTCTGTGCTCCGTTTATCAGGAGCACAGAGCGTCCACTCGGCCAGACTAAACAGCAGAGATCCGCCCCGCCCACATCCCCAGCTGACAGACGAGTGAGCCGGGAGAAGTGTGCGGACCCGCGTGTGTCCTGTTAAAGATCACAGAAACACAAAACGGAGTCCAGGAGGAGAAGGTGAGCTGACAGGGAGGAGGGGGGAGGAGGGGGGAATCACTAGCAGATTGAGGGTGAGAGGAGCTCCACAACCACATGCTGGACACGGGGGGGGTTGGCACAGGAGCCAAACATATCGGAGACACAGGCAGGGCTGCCATCGGGGGGTATGGCCGATACTCATATGAGGGGCCTGGGCCCCTTACATGCATATCGGCCGTACAAGGGGGGGCATGGTAGAGGTGGAGGCGTCTGGGCGCCTGGTGCACTCTGTGGAGTCTCAGGGGGGCGTGTCGCTAATTCCTGAGTCCAGCCAGTGCGACACTAACCCCTGAGTCCAGCCAACGCGACGCTAACCCCTGAGTCCAGCCAACGCGACGCTAACCCCTGAGTCCAGTCAGCGCGTCGCTAATCCCTAAGGCGTTGTTCACACCAAAAGCTTTCCAGAGCGGTAGCTGCTGGAACGCACCGTGATCGCTGAGAAATTTCCCCCCACATTTTGGGGCGGGAGGGAGCGTGGTGGTGCCCGCAGTGCGATTGCCTGAAGTGCAAAAAAAGGGCTTGCTTTTTTTGCATTTGCAGTGGAACGGAACGCTGGCAAAGTTTTGCCATGCCTCCGATTGCACTGTGGGCAGGGGGCCACGGAATCGGTGCCATTGAATTCAATGCACCGCCACACCTCCTCCCGACCCAAATCGCGGGGGGAAGTTTCTCAGCGATTGCAGTGCGTTCCAGCAGCTACCGCTCTGGAAGGCACACGCTTTCTGTGTGAACAAGACCTGTGTCCAGCGCGTTTCTAATCCCTGCGTCCAGCAAGTCAACTGTAGCCCTCCTGTACTTACCAGCAACTGGCCCTGCCCCTTGATTGCGCTTCAGTTTTTGGGCCCGCCCCTGGATTGGGGGCGGGGCCTTCGGGGTCACATGATTGGGCTGCTCCGTCCAAAATGCCCTGGCCTATTTTTTGTCCCAGTCCGGCCCTGAAAGAAACCGTACCCCTACAAGTGAACAGAACACACAGATTATCACTAGTGAACCTAGGCTTGGGCTTCCCTTCAGGCAACTCAGTTATTTGCCAGGTAGAGCGTTGTAATGAGCCCTATTGAAGTGAAAGTGGTACGCTCTGACTTTATTGTAGGGAAACATAGACTAAGGCACTTATTTCCCCAGGCAAAAGGCATGTTAATATTGGTTGGGACAACATCAGTATGATGCTCAGCTTGTTAGAAATGCTGCCCATGATTCCCTTTGATAAGCTTCACTCCCAGAAATAAACCCTTGGACTGTGTAGACCTGGTAATTAACAGTGCGTCTGTTGTGGCCTTCAGGCCCAACGAAGGCCCAGTCAATGTATTTCCTGCTCTGGAATTAACTTCGACTTTCTGATTAGCTCAGTATGAGGTTATCCTAGATGCCCCCTTGGACCTGGCAAGGACTAAGGGATGGCAGCTGATGTGGTCTCACAGACCTGAGACTAGGACAGAGGTTCACCTTCCAGCACCACAACAACCTTTAAGAAGAACTCAGGGCATACATATGGAGCATGCATATGGTCTCTGGAGCCTCTCCACCCCTCCATTTCAGTTTAAACCCTAGTACCCAACATACCATATATGGGGAGGGAGGTTGAATCTGGTATTTCATGAACTGATTCAAACCTTTCTTTAAAAAAAAAAGATAACTAAATACAACCCCCCTTTTGCTCTCCCCTCTCAAAAATGTAGCCCCTCTCCCCAATAGGTCCCATCAAATGAATTAGATTCTTTGGATGACATAGTTTTATTACCTGTTGACCTTGCCAGTAAATCCAATATTTTTCCACTTCCTATAACAGACCAAGATGTCCAGCAATAGTAGCAGCCACAGTCTATTTTATATTATTTATTTATATAGCGCCGTCAATTTATGCAGTACTTTACTTACTATACATTTATATCCTTCAAATTTTCAAAATACACCCCTTCTTAACCAATGAAACCACTATGTTACTAATTCACTCCCTTGTTATCTCTTGTCTTGACTATTGTAACTCCCTCCTCATTGGCTTACCACTACACAGGCTGTTTCCCCTTTAATCCACCATGAATGCTGCTACCAGACTCCTTACACATGCCAACCGCTCAGTGTCTGCAGTTCCTCTCTACTAATCCCTCTACTGGCTTCTAATCGCCCAAAGAATAAGGTTCACAATACTCACAACATACAAGGCCATCCACAACTCTGCTCCCAGCTACTGTACATCTCCAACCTCATCTCAAAATATTATTCAAACCATCCTCTCAGCTCCTCCCAAGACCTCCTTCTCTCTAACTCCTGTGTCACCTCCTCCCATGCTCAACTCTAGGCTTCTCCAGAGCCTCCCCCACCCTCTGGAGATCTGTCCTCCTATCTCCTACACTCTCCACCTTTAGGCAATCCCTGAAGACTCATCTCTTCAGGGAAGCCTGTACCATCTCTACCCAACAGCTGAATTATTACTTTTTCAAACAACTCATCCCCACACAGCACCATCTTTTGTAACACTTGTTCTGGCGATCCTGCTGACCACCAGGGATTTCTCTCTCTTTGGAGGGATTTCCTCTCACTTCCTGTTGCTAGCAGACTGGAAGGATAAGGAAATCTCCCCAGTGGGACACATAAATAAAACTGATGAGGTTATAACCCTTTATAATCCCTTACACTATCCAAAACTAGAAAAAAAAGAGGGGTGGTTTCAGTTTTACTTTAAATATAGAAAGTTGAAGATTAGCCATCAGAGATGTAGCGGGTTGACATTGCTAGTTTCCTACTGAAAGTACTGGCTGCTTAGCTGTGTCTGATTTCGTATTTTCAGTTACAGGTCAGCAAAGTGTCCAAATTCCTTATCTCTATGCCTGTTCTGGGTCAGGTATAGCCAAAGCATCATCTCGACAGCCAGAGAAATAGCATTCTTAAAAGTAGAGTACAGCAAGGGGATCCTCCATTCTCTCATGACATATTCCTTTTAAGTACGGTAAATATGTTTCTATATTAAAAACTGTGCATTGCTTTCCATCAACCGACTCATAGACTTGCATAGTAAGAAAAAGCAGTAAAGCACAACTATTGTGTAGCACTGCAAAGTAGGAAGCAGAGCCTCCCTATGTAACTAACTAACAAAATGACCTCTTCCATTTACTGAATTAATTTAAAAAAAAAGACCCTAATATATAATATTATTTTCATCCAGCAGATCAAGTACATGTTTACCTAAGAAACACTGAAATTACTATAAGGAAAAAAGAATATAGTGTTTATTGATTAGATAGTAAGCTCTCAAGGGCAGGGCCCTCCTAACTATCTTGTTTTGAATTGTATTGTAACTGTAATGGCTTCCTTATATGGTAATTATAATAATAGTTTGGTGGTACTAAACAGCAACAAATGTGTATGTACGCTTGATTAAAAAATAAGATGTCACAGAAATTCAACCATCGGACATACAGGCTTATACAGAATGAGTAATGGATGGCACATGTCATGCTGAAATCATTGCTTGAGTTGGCAGTGAAGTGGGAAGTGTGAAAAAAACTGAGAATGTCATCTGAAAGCCAGAAATACTGCAAGTGACAGTGACACAGAGTGATAATCCATCCAGGAAATTCCCACCAAGTCCACGGACAAGAATTAACTGTTGCTAAGTCTGCTAAAGTCTATGGGATGCCTGAGAAAACCCGTACTAATATGCTACATGATATTCAGTATGTGACTCGCCAACTCATAGAAAGGATATTGGTGGATTCCATTATCATTTATAACAAAGGCAACGCTGAGAGGAAACAACATTCTGGAACATCAACTTACACAGGTGCACAGTTACTGACATAATAAGGCTAAACACCCGGGAGTAAATCATTCACAAAAATTCTACCACCTGGCAGATTCAAGATTTAAAGTACAGCTGAAGCCAACACTTTTTTTCTTTAGCTTTGGATATAATGGAGAGGGATTAGAACACCTCAAGTTTATATTGCTGCCCGTCTCCCCATTACAGAGATTCACTACTTTTCATGAAAGTAAAAGAAAAGCATGGCTTTTGGTTTTTCACCAGAACAGGAATAGATTGGAAACCTTCCAATGAGGACACTAGTTCTGGTAACCCTGCTGACCGCCAGGGATTTTCCTCCCTTTGGGGGAATTTTGTCTCACTTCCTGTTGTGGCTATTGGACAGGAAGCAAAGGGAAATCTCCCCAATCTCCACAGAGATGGAAAAAAAAGTTGACTAGGGATGCACCGATACCGTTTTTTTTGTATCGAGTACGAGAGAGATATTTTGCTATCGGTACTCGCCGATGCCGAGTACCGAAACCGGTGCTTCCGCTGGCATGCTGCCTGGCTTAGTGATTGTCCGGGAAGCCAGCTCCCTGTTGTTTTGCCAGCTCGATTGAGATTGGTCAGGAAACCGGCTTCCCAGCCAATCATCTCTGAGTTGGTGCTGACACTGTCCTTCCTTCTGGAGGGGGGCTACTTTTGTTCCCCATGACCCCTTGTGTATGTTGTAAAGTAGCCACCGCTCCAAGATCACTCACGTGATACACTATAACTTCAATAAAAGTTGGCCAATTGTAGTCCATCCTGGGAACGGGATTCACAAAATAATACATTTTATTACCTCATAATAGGTAAGGTACTTAAATGCATTTCTAAGATTTAACTCCTCAGTTTAGTGTCACTTTAAGTCCTTCATTAGATAGGACGCCATTTTGTATGGATTTTCTAACTGCCTGGAGTTGGCTTTCATTTTCAAGAATAATGCTGCTGAAGCCTCAACTTTGTAGACTTTTTTTGTGTAAAATAGCCATTAGGTTCAATGATCTGAGATGAGATTAAATGACTATAGCAGAAAAATGTTGGACATCAGTTCAGAAGCTTCTCCACATTATTAGGACGTTTCTCTCTCTGTAGTATGAAATATACACTGTCCCTTTGTTCATTCAGGGCAAAGGGACATTGTCTACTGCTAGCCCACCCCTTTGCCAAGGTATACACTCCATTTCATGCTCCTTTGCTGTCTCCCCGAATCACTGGACCACTCAAACAGTTATGGGGAGGAGGGGGCATGTGGCCTTCCTTCCCAATGTGACAATGCTTGGGCCACAGTGGCCAACCACCAGGTTTTAACACTGTCAAGTGGGAGAGTGATAGTAAGACCATCCACCTGGATAAGCTTCAACACCATCTGACAATTTGTGTGTGCCTAATCTGACCATCAGACTGCTTAATGCTGACTCAGGATATAAGCTAACCATAGATGGGCTGAATGACAGAAATCAATATGATTCCTCCATCCACTCTAAACAGTGTGGAAGGAGGAATCTTCCCTGCTGGCTATTATATTCAGACAGCCTACACTCATTGCTTTCTAAATAGCTGAACGGTGACTGCATCTGTTTTAATGCTGTCAGTGTTCGGGCAACAATTTTCCACCCAGCTCCTTCGATTTTCTAGTTGACTTTAATGGAGCCAGATGAAGTCAACAGGGTCACCCATGAGCTGAATTTCAGCTGATCAGCTAAAATTTGAGCCGCGTATGGCCAGATTAATACTGCTGTAGTATCTGTCTTGCTTGTTAGCTGGCTGTTGCTCCTGGTGACACAGTAGGTCCACGAAATTCTGGGGCAACTCTTATATGCCTCAAACATGCAACCTGATGTATGTCATGTATTACCAAAGAATTTAGGATATCACAGTGGTGTATTTTTACCTGCAGTATCTTCTATGTCTGTATGTAATGCATCATCAGAGCTGTTTTGTGCTTCCTTCTGCTGGTGAAAACTGTCTGCATACAATGATGTATATAATTTCCTTGCAATATGCATTGAAGTGATTTCCCAGATTTAAAGGCTGATTGGTATTCATGGCACAGACTGTAATAACCCGTTACCTCTTTGAGCCCATGACTCCATCCACGTTCTCATTATATAGCAGAAAGCACATTGTTATTTGAAATTCAATTCCATTTAAACAGCTCAAGAATTACAGAGAACCAAATCAGAAACAAAGCTTATACATAAATATTAGAGAGGCAAATAAACTCCTTGCTGATCATTAGGCTCTCTCCATAGAGTTGTATCTCATTTGGTAATGACCAGGTCCAATTAGTCAGCCCCTGCCAGTAATGTCCTTCACGTAATAATTTTTTTGTCACAGTCCTTCAAACAGCTTAATAGACCTATGTTAGAGAGTTCAATATTGCACTTTTGGTGTATACAGAGTAGAACGGTGCATACTGCATAGGAATCCATCTACCCACAGACATCTTCAACCCTCATCAAGAGTAGGCAACCTTGGCACTCCAGATGTGGTGAAACTACAAGTCCCATGAGCTACTGCAAAACTGGCAGCCACAGGCATGACTCACAGAATCAGAGGCACAATGGAATGTATAGATTCAGAACAACTGGAGTGCCAACATTGCCTTCCTATTATGGTATTCTCAGAGTCCCTGCCGGGTTTTACAGATCTTCTTGGAGAATCCCAGCCAGGAGTTCCAGTAATAGTACTCATAGGAACTCTGCCATTACTACGGTACTAATGGCTCTCACAGAACCCAGGCCAGTATGGCTAATTATAGCCACAGATTCCAGATTAGGACTTCCAGAGTGCCCTGAAGTAATGCTGGGCATGTCGCCTCTGATTCAGAGAGGAATTTAAGTACCAGCTCTGAAAGGGGCTTGTGCTGTGTCTTCAAGCCAACTTCCTGTGTGTACAACGAGCTTTAATACTACTATTGTGTCCTGTTTGCTGACCCGGACTGTCTGACCATTCTCCACTTGCCACCTGCCCTGATCTTCTTCCTGGGCCCGACTTCGCTCTCTTCCCATGCCTTATCTATTGACTGCTTGTTGATGACCTGGGCTGCCTGATCACTCTCTGCTCACAGCCTGCCTCGACCCCTGCCTGGATGCGACTACATGTTTGTCTCCTGTTTACTGGCTGCAGACCTGGACCGTCTCACCATTTTCTGGTTTTCTCCTGTCGGAACCTCTGCCTTGTCCTGACCATACTCCATACTATTGTCTCCTCATTGGAGCTCTCCTGTCCTTGGCAGGGAGATCCGGGGGGTCATGACCTGGTACCAACAAGCAGCTAAACACACCTCCACCATCAGGAGCTCTGGTAAAAATCGGCTGGTGCTTTGACTGTGTTCCTTCGGAGAGCCGTTGTCACCTGCCAGGGGGTATTACCAAAACACTACCATTGAACTACATCTTTAATGCCCCCCCTGCCAGTTTGCCTTGTAAGCATGCCCTCTTTAGGACTGAAACAAACAGCCACCCATCCTGCTGCATCTCAGCCTTACACAGCAAGTCTCACTTGTAGTACAAGTAGCTGGCCCGATATACGCTCTGTACCACATCCACCATTGGTGTAAATCAGAGGAAGAGGATTCCCCCTGCCAGAGAAGTCTACAGTATATGATGTGTGGTGGAGGAACACTGAATTTAGGAGTGATTGGGAATCAATGGTCCAGAGTGTTGAATCTTTTGAGGCTGCTCTCCATGGCAAAGGATTTACATAGGGTCCTACATCGTTGCTATACAGGGTTCTGTATCTGCATTTTATATACATAGTTATATTTTTTACATTCATTTACACTTTTATAGATACACATTTGTTGTTGCTGTATATGATTTTTGTATATATTCTTATACGATATTGTTTATCGGCCCCGATGATGGGTGAGTTTTGAGACCTTAAAATGCGATTGGGGGATTTCAAATTGTTGCAGTGCTCTCATCCTTCCAATACCCAATGGAGACAAACCTGTCCACCATGGCCGCAAGGTTTTGAGGTTTCGTTCACACTGTAGCATGCACAACAACGTGTGTCATTGCAACGAGTATTCCCATCTATTTTGGCATTTACATTTTTTATGAATTCCCCCAATATGTTTATATACTGTATCTGCCTGGGGATGATTTTCTGAAGCCCCAACAGATAACATTGGAATAAATATAAATACAATTTCCATCCTACCAAAGTATCAGAATGTTCACCTTTAATTCTCTGCCTATATCTGTGGAATTTGTTATGCAAGGCAGTTTGTATCTAAATCATTCCTCCTAACAAGGTGTTTACATGCCGGCATTAACTGGGGCACAGGGCATTGTCAATGAAAAAATCTTTACCTATTACCCAGGAAATAATGAGAAGCTCCATCCAGGAGAAGCACGTCGTTTTCATTCTAAATAGCTGCTTTGCATTATCCGTGATGCTCTCGTTCGGAAGGATCTTGGTGCCTTCGAACCTGTCGGCAGCATTCATCACTAGCAGACCGAGGAAAATGGTAAATGAGGCTGCATGGGCTACAAACTTCATGAATGGTCCGCGCATTATTTTCGCAAGCTGTAAAAGACAAGAAAGCGTGTTAACTAACAGCACGCCATGCATCGCTAATAACCAGATGAGAGAGAAAGTACATCAGTTTTCCTGATCAGCCATAGTAGCCCTGTTGACAGATTGCCACCCCTGCCCCTTTTGTAAATAAAAATGTAAAGTGTACTCCAAGGTAAAACATGAGGAACAGAACCCGTATCAGCAAAACAGCAGAATTTGTTAAATGTTCAAGAGCAGCTGTTGTTAAAGTGTTTAAAGACTGGACTGTCAGTCGCAAATCTGGGTCAAGACAACAGAAGGGCAACAGTGCATCAAATTACTGCAGATCTTAATCAGGGATCCTCTCAAATGATCTCTGAACGCACTGTTCACCGTACACTGCATCGTATGGGATATGGAAGCCGAAGGCCTGTTCGAACACCTTTGCTGTCTGCAGTTAACAAGATAAAACGTCTCCAATTCGCACAGGAACACAAGGATTGGACAGTCGAGCATTGGACAAAAGTCATGTGGTCCGATGAATCACGTTTCCAGTTGCATCATGCAGATGGCAGAGAGAGAATTTGGCGGGAACAGCATGAAAGCATGCACCCCACATGCATGAGTACAACCCTTCAAGCTGGTAGGGGCAGTGTTATGGTTTGGGGCATGTTTTCCTGGCATGATTTGGGCCCTTTAATTCATGTGGAACAACGTCTGAATAGCACAACGTACCATAGTATTGTTGCTGATCAAGTTAATCCTATCATTTTGATGGCGTATCCCAATGGAGATGGCTTCTTCCAACTTCTTCCTCGTATTGTGCAGGAGTGGTTTCAAGAACATGAGGGAGAATTTACCTTGCTTTTGTGGCCCCAACAATCACCAGATCTCAATCCAATTGAGCATTTGTGGGACGAAGTTGAAAGAGCCATCAGGCACCTGGTTCCACAACCATCAAATCTCACAGAACTGGACAGTGCTATTCATCAGGCATGGTGTCAGATTCCTCGCATCACCTTTCAACATCTCATGGAGTCAATGACAAGAAGAATCGCCGCAGTATTGAAGTCAAAAGGTGGCCTAATGAAGTACTGATGGGGTGGTCATAATAATCTGGCCACTCAGTGTATATTTATCTGTACTTGGCTTTTTAACCTCTTGCCGTCCGCCCGTAGTAAAAAAACGGACGGACGGCACTGCTACATCTGCGGGTTGCCGTCTCCAGACGGCAATTTTTTTCTGCTCGTGCGCGCCCCCTAGCGGGCACGCACGGGCAGAAAAGACCCGACGATTAAACACACCCGTTACCGGGTGTTTCACATATAGGCGATCAGCGGGTCCATAGCCCGCCGATCGCCTATATGTGCTCGTTCGCGGCATCTTGGATCCCGGGAACGGCTCTGAGGGTGTCAGGAGGAGGAGGACGGGAGATCAGCTCCTTGCTGATCTCCGTCCGGGCTGTGAATGCAGAAGTGATGTGTATTACATCACTTCCGCATTCACCTGTCAGTCATCTGGAGAGAGAAGAAGCTGATAAAGCAGATCTCTGCTTCATCAGCTTCTTTTGGGGTCCACAGGTGATATTAGGGGTCCTAGAGACCCCTAATATCTCCATAAAGAGGACCTGTCAGTGTGCCTTTGCTATTATATAGGGGGTTGTTATCCCCCTATATAATAGCAATAACAATAAGTGCAAAAAAATAAATATAAATAAAAAAAAATAAAAGTAACACATAAAAAAGTAAAATAAAATAAAAGTCACATATAAAAAAAGGGGAAAAAACCCCCCCAAAATGTTTAACTCCCCCACCCCCACGTTTACGCGCCTATAAACGTAAATACGCGTCCGGTGCCCCAGCGCGCAAAAATTACAATTGCGCTACACATGTTACATATCGCCGCGAACGTCGCAGTGAGAGCAATCATTTTAGGGCCATCAATCACTGATAACACTAAACTGATGAGCGGTAACAGCTTTTAAAGCGTCGCCTAGGGCCAATTTTGGGTATTATCGTTTTTTGAGGTTTCGCGCGCGCACGCAATTTTAAGGCTTGACATGTTTAGTGTCTTTTTACCCGACGTGACCCCATCTTTTATATTTTACCAAAAAATTGGGTAATAATAAATGTTTTATCATTTAATATAGGGGAAACTGTTTTTTTTTTTTAAATTTCGGTAATTTTTCCTTAATATAGTAAAAAAATAAAACCCCCAGTGGTGAATAAATACCACCAAAAGAAAGCTCTATCTGTCCCCAAAAAAGGGTATAAAATTCATTTCAGTACAGCGCTGCATGACGGAATAAATGTCAGTCAAAGTACCGCAGCGCTGAATACTGAAAAATGGCCTGGATGGGAAGGGGGTTTAACACCGCGGATGTCAACTGGTTAAAGTGGAACAACACCCTCCTAGCCCTAGCCAAGGAGGGTGCCAAGAGGTACTGAATCTTTTTATTTTATTTTGCCCAAACATACACTTAAACCCTTGTCCTAACTATTAGCCTTAACCTACCCTTAGGGGCCATTCACACCTATAAATTTTAATGAGCATGTCTTAACTGATGTTTTTAATGATGCTATATTACATCTTGGCCAAAAAAGTTATTGTACATTTTTGATCCATGAATGTACATTAGAGCAGCCTTTCTCAACAAGGGCAACATCCAGAGGGGGTTTCTGACTAACTCAAATTGCCTGTAAATTTTTAACAGCAATGTGCCTCTGCATGGTCTAGGTGGGCTGGCTTCCAGCACCATGTAATTATGTTGATCTAAGCAGAGTGGAATCCCTTCAGAGAAGGACAGAGGTTCACCTCCATCAAGGCCTGGTCTGCCTGCCACTCTCTGCCATGCTGCCACAGCTGCATATTCTAAGGTGGAGGGGGGATTCTGAAATGAAGGGGGGAAACCCTACTTTTTGTGTGTTTGCACAGGGTTCCTCCTTAAAATCCACACCCCTATCTTAGGTAAGGGTCTGGTATGGATTTTGTAGGGACCACACATGTTTTTTTTACATTTTTACATTTAGTTTTTTGTTTAAATTTTGGACTGTGGTGGCTCGACATATTGCAGACCTTTGAAGGTTGTTGCGCCTGAAAAAAAACTGCATTGAAGTGCCTATTGATGGGAATGGCAGCGGACATCACGACAACGCACCTTCCTACAGATGCAGAGGTGTGAGGGGCAAATGTCCATAACCCTCCCACATTGTTGAACCTGCCCCTCCTGCCATATGTGTGGAAGAACCATTAATCAGCTGTTATTGTGATGCACACAAATCAGTTTGTTCATTTCTGCTAATGATACAAGGCTGATATAAGGTGGCTGTCTTGCCCATAATTACCATGGCAACCTCCTAAATCAGCTTGTTAGGGTAGTTAGATCCTGAGAGCTATTGAGATTTTCATGCAAATTTAAAAAGTAAAGATACATATTTACACCCGCGGTAATCACGCTGCCACCTGGATCCTATTAAAACTGTAAGTTAAAAACCATCATGATTATATTATTCATACAGATGGGATTTTATTTAAAGGAAACCTGTCATGAAAGAAAAATGTCTGCTGACCTGAGTGTCTTTGGCGTCAGTTTTTACTAAGTCACTTACCAAAGAAGTGAAGTTAGAACTCCCGATCTGTAAACTTTGTTCTAGGTCAGCACTAAGCAACTGGATTATTATGATGGTTGGGCAACTAGCATTCACAGAAGGACAACAATGCAGCAATGTCAGCAATGACAACATACATATTTCTCCAAAGTACACTGCGGTTTAACCCTTTCCGCTGTGGCCAGGGATGAAGCTGATAAACCACGATCTGTGTTTAATTAACTTAATTGGAGTACAGATGTGACATTAGGGGTCTAATATACCTCTAATGTTTCCCTAACGAGAACCTGTCGCCAATAATGTGCTATCACATTAGTGGCTTGAAAGCTTTCTTGTTGATGAGTTCCACTAGTGATGAGGCTGGGCTTAGAGATCAACCGAGTTTGCCTAAACCCACTCGAAACTCTGACTGCCACCACCCACCCTCCTCCCACCCAATCAGTTGCAGGGAAATGCATTCCCCACCCCGTAACTATACACTGAGTGGCCAGATAATTATGACCACCTGACGTTTGTAGGCAAATTGGCTATAATTAGCTATATTTTTGCGCTGAAGTTGCTAGAGGGCCAGACCATTATAGATTCCTCGCATCACCTTTCAACATCTCGTGGAGTCACGAGGCGGCCCAACGAAGTCATCTTGTGGAGTCATCCCGTGGCCCAACGAAGTACTGATGGGATGGTCATAATAATCTGGCCACTCAGTGTATGTCACAATGGGTGGGGAATTCCACCACCACAAGTGCCACCATTGATTGGGTCACAAGTAGGGGGTGGTGGTCACAGTTTGTAGTGGGTTTGGGCAAACTGGGTTCCAACCAAGCCCAGGCTCAATACTACGTTTCACCAGTTAGCTTCTTGGACTCATTTTCAAGCAACAGCTGTAGGAAGGCCGCTTAGAAGAGAATATACAACAAGCAACTAGTTCTAGAACGCATACATCAGATCCTTAATCTTTACGCCAATATTGCATAATGCAGACAATGCAGTCATTGACTTACCTTGCTGCATGGGGCGAACCAGTAAACCATGGCAAGGAACGGGAGGCCAAATGCCACAGCCAGAACAACCAGAAATTTGACAGCTGTGGTCTGCTGTCGCAGGCCTGAAAGGTTTTCATACCAGATTGATAGAAGTTGCTGCTGACAGTTCGGATGAGCTACAAACTTAAAAGAAGACACGAGCGAGTGTATATTGTGCAGCTTTCACAAAGTATGTAAACAGACATCATACTCTCAGTGTTAATAAGAAAGATTTTACATGTGCAACAGCAGGCCTGGGGCAAGGGATATTAAAAGGTGGAGTGTAATGGTGTCATCACTCTGCGCCCACTATACGTCTGTCATTGTAAATCACAACACAAGAACACTACAGTCACACATCAAAATACACCATTACAACTCACTTGGGGGCCACACACAAACATCCTAATTCTTATAATTATTCATCATAATTTCTCTAAAATTGCATTGGCCTGGTGTTTTGAATGCCAAACTACAGCTTAGCAGAGCATTTATTATACACTTATTCATATAAAGAAATGCAAAGAACACAATACAATCTCAATACAAATTTGCAATATAAACACGAGATTGTAGTCCATCACGGGTGCGAGCTTGGAGCGGTGAATACTTTACAACACACACAGGGACCATAGGGATTAAAAGTAGTCCCCCTCCAGAAGGAAGGACAGTGTCAGCTCCAATTCAGAGATGATTTGAGGATCTACAGCCGAGTGATACACAAATAAGATATATTTTTGGGTAACAGTTAAAGGAGAATTATGAGGTGAGTGATTTTCACTCAGCCTCATAGTTCGAGCCGACGTGTGACAATGAAACTGTCACACGTCGGCTCAATAGATTGGGAAGTGAGCGAACACATATCGTCGCTCACTTCTCGATCCTGTCCCTGCAGAGATCCGTGACTGTCACTCACGGCTCCCTGCAGGGATCCCCCCCCTCCCTGCTCCGATCCTCCAGCGCTGACTGGAGGAACGAACGAGGGAGGGCACAGCTGGCTCTGCCTCTAGATAGGCAGAGCCAGCTGTCTATCACACAGCTGGGTGGATCTCAACAGTAATGTCGGGATCCGTCCCGGCTGCGGCGCTCTCAATATACCGCGAGCTTTGGGTCACGGGAGGATGCTAGTTTATGTCCTCCCATGACCCTGGGGAGAACTATGGGGGAAAACACTCTCCTTTAAGGGGCTTGAATGCATTTTAAGAATTAACTCCCGAGTTAAGTGCCACTTTAACTATACATGCTACACACAGCTTACAGTTAAATTTTGTACCTACCTTTTTAACCTCATACTTTATAGCGAGTTTTAAGCGACAGAGGCTGGGCCGGCCATTAGCGTCTGTGCTGCTGTGGTTCGAGTCTACATCACCATTTAAAATGGCTTCCACCTCCTCGGTGTTTCTGCACAAATCAAGAAGCCCAACAACAAAGTCCTTGCATTGCATAGACAATTTTTTGTAGTCATTCTAAAAAACATGTAAAACATATTGAAGAGGTGATACAAAATAGTCAGAAGCCTGAAGAAAAATTTAAAAAAAACAGAGGCCTTCATCAAAGCTTCTTCCCATCCCATTCGTCCCTTCATGGAGGGTTTTAGCGTGCAGGACGTAGTGATATGGATCACTCCAACACTTGCATGACAAGTAAAAGATTCTATACCATAGCATAATAACAGCAGTCAAATGCCCCTTATGGGTATTTAGGACCTCACAATTCCTGCATCGAGACACAGAATAAGGGATGTTTTTTTAGCTGAGGGGATATCATACCCAACCATAACCCTCCTGCAAAGGCATAGGATCTCCAAACCAATAGTACCTATCTGCTGATTATTCCCCATGATCCCCTATTATTTTTAACCAAGGATAAACAATTTCACTATACAGGCTATTTAGCTATTTTTTACTCCTGGAATACATTTACAGGGTTATTCACAAAAGGGTGAAGAGTTTGGAGAAGGCAGGAGAAGTGGGCAATCTAGGACAACATAGCTGAACTGGAAAGTGAGCTGAATTGGAGAATTTTATACATTTTATTTTATTTTTATTTTCTGCCCCCCTTTGACCAACCAACTTGCGCAACCTTTCTCAGACTACTCGTGGACATGCTTATAGGTCATGCCTATAGGTCACCCCAGGGCTCTCCGCCTCTGCTACCTATCCCCCTCCCAGGCTACTTACATGGACTCAATGATATCAATATAGATTCAGATATGGATCCTAGGGTTATATAAAACTACCTTTAATATTTTTTTATTGAGTCCATATCTGGATTAAATTGTGGCTTTTTGTTTCTGTCAGCTTTGAGTACAGTTTATATAAGGATCTAAACTTTGTCTTTATTTTTGCAGCAGCCCTGGCAAAGGCAGGTCAGCACAGGGGAGGAGAACCCTGGGGTGACCTCATGAGTAAGCTGTTGCTTATTCATTGTCCAATAGTCACGTATGAGGTGGCTCACTGACCAACAAATACTGCTTAACTACAATGGGGTTTAAGAGACCTGTCAGTACTGTCTGGCAGAGGTGCCTGCATCATAAAAACTTTAAATAATTAAATCTTTTGGCAGTTAACACAGTTCTCATCTATGTATTGTAACAGATCATTTAGACCTGTAAAATGTAAGACCAGATTTCCAGTATACCATCCAACACCTTCATAACTACTGTATGTATACTTAGACAGCACTCCTTGGATTTACAATATCATTTTATTATTTTTACTTGTTACTGGGAAACTTTGAATAAATATATCCAGGGTCCAGTCAGACAGGCAGTTCTGTCAAAGTTCACCTTGCCAGTAAGAGAATTGCTAAAATTCATGGGATATGGAGGAGTAGATTTGCTTCCTTCCTTGCTTGAACAAGGGATATCTCACTACCCCTTTAGACATTGAATTCCATCAGCATTTAAATCAGTCGTGAAGCAACTTCACTTTAACCGACTGCACACCGCTCCACTTCACCAGTTTTATTGAAGTTCACAGTTCACAATCATATATTGTCCCTGCCTTTTCTACCAATTATCTCTAAGGCGTTTTCCCCATGTGGCACCCATGTGCTAAAACACACGTACAATACTCTAGAAGATCGTTGGAATCAAACCACTCTACAGTTCGGATCCAAGGAATTTGTATAGCTAAATGTTTATGGACCCAATCATAACAATAGATCATTCTGTGCTCATCTTCTTCAGCAAAGTTTGCAAACTAGACCCTCTCCATTATTGAATGCTTGAGATATGAACGTGGTTGTTGATCCCTTTGAAGATCATTCTTACCGATCAGTTAAGAATGACCGAATCGAACACTCGGCCCATCCTTATTTCTTACAACATGTTTCTCTGCCCTCGCTATCCCTGAGTGAGTTGGAAATCCTCAATGCCGACATTACCCTATAAGAAGTACTCTCTGCTATTAAAAATTCTTCCTTTGGAAAAGCCCCTGGCCTTGATTCAGCCAAATTTTATTAACTACTCCCTTAGGACCTCACTGAACACCTGATGAATATGTATAATTAGGTCCTGCATGCACAGAGATAGCATCCAACAGGTGATGTGGCATTCATACAACTTATAACCAAGAAAGGTAGGGATCCTCATGAACTGGGTTTCTACAGACCTATCTTTTAAATGGATCGCGATGTAAAACTATTATCCAAAATGAGGGAATCATCTTGCTGGCCTGCTTCCTAATCTTATCTCATCAGCTCAAGTCGGCTTTGTTTCAGGACGCTCCGCAGTTTATAACATCAGAAGAGTTCTAACTGTGCTTGAACGCCATCAGCTTTCTGTTCTTTCTCCATTGTCTGATGCCCTTTCAGTGCTGGATGCGGAGAAATCACGTGATAATGTTAACTGGCAATGGCTGTTAAAGGTGATGAGGCCCATGGGCTTTGTGGGAACATTTCTAGATTTCATTACTATGCTTTATACCAACCCCACAGCCCAAATTTGTGTTGGCACCTCATTTTCTCTTCAGAAAGGTGACAGACAAGGATGCCCTTTATCTCCCTTGCTGTTTGTTATCTCAATAGAACCTCTAGTTCATTCTTTTTTGACACCTTCACTTTTCCAGAGCATTAAGGTGGGATCCGTGGAACTCAAATCTGCTTTATTTGTGGATGATAGCATTCTCTTTTTATCAAAACCCTTGCATACATGTTCCCATAATAGTTCAGCATCTCAGATCCTTCGGCTCTTTTCAGGGTTGTCCATTTATTATGACAACATTGAACTTATATTTCTTGACAAATCTCCTCCCCTCTCTAATCTACGGTGGGCAAATACTTGGGGATTTAAGCTAAAGAAAAGCTATATGGTTTACCTGGGAATTATTATTCCTTGTTCTTAGATCTCTACCTTCTTAATTTTACCCCTATAATACATAAAATCACTCAGGAACTATCACAACGGAGAGATCCCCCCTGGGATTGTCCAGTAGGTGCCACCACATACAAATTATGAGCTTTGCCTGCCTACTATATCCGTTACAGACCTTACCACTGCTATTGAAACATAAAGACATCAAATGCTTAGAATCCTTCTTTTCTCAATTTCTCTGGTCCGGGAGAAAGCCCCACATCACTCTACGTACTCTTCAACAACCTAAAGTCATGCTAATTTACCTAATCTTTGTATTTGCAACCTGGCCAGTCTGTGGCACCATGTTTGGGACTGGCTAGGTAATACATCCCACAACACTAACCTATCTTTAGAATCACAGTTGGTAGCCCCTTGGTCATTGGCATGTCATTTACACTCTACTCTACCAGACCTGACCCCTGTGTTGAAACAAAATATGTTACTAAGAAATACTATAATAGCCTGGAGGGAAGTATGTAAGCTTTATAAGTCCCCAGGAGTGATCGTCCCGCTTATTCCCATGTTTAGCTCCCTTGCCTTCCCACAGGGGCGAGACTCCAAAGTGTTTTGCATTTTTGATGACAAAGTAATAAAGGAAATCTCTCACCTCTTAACTGATGAAGGACAACTTTTAACTTTTCAACAACTCCAAGATGCATTTGCTATCCCCAGCTCACATTTTCTTCACAATAAGCAGATTAAACAGAGTTTGCTCAGTAAACTGTGGTGACTTTTATATTCTGTCAATATTCTCATTTATACCTCTATCTTAGCCTTAGATCAGCAGGTAAAGATGGAACTCCCTCGACCATGCCATGAATTTTCAGGCACATCCATTGAAGAGACATTGAATGTACTGCAATGGGGTTGGTCCTCAGTTTTGAAAGCAACCGCAGGAGAGATATGGAGGGAAATACAATTTAAATTGCTACATTGGTCATCCTATTCTAATTAACTTGTTCGTTTCTTCTATACACTGTTTTAATCTTGTTAACTTGATCTATTGTCAACTGTTTTTTTGATCCTATGTAATGTACCATTGCATTTTTTATCTCTCATGTTTATATACGCAGCAAACCCTCAATAAATATTTGTGTTAAAAAAAAAATCCCATCCTGAAAGATTACATTTACTTCAGGATCTTCTTCTAGTGGTGGAAATCAGCACTATACTTTATAGTTATTTTTCTACTGCTTCTGATAGTTCATCTAGTAAAGTCTGTGATCTCTTACGGACCTAAAATATATTTCACTGAGTAGTGGCTTGCTTTATTTTAGAATGTGCAACTTGACCATTAGGGAAGAGGTTAAGTAAGGCTGAGCTAGTTGTAATGAACCCTTCATCTTGTTGCAGCCTCATTTAGTTTACAAAATATTGATAATAAAGTGGTAGTTTTTGGTGCATTTGAATTGAACTGCATGTAATGTCAAATAATCATTAAATATTTAATATGTTGCCACCAACCACTGTATGTGTAACTTTGTTTTGGTACATAAAAGCATGCCTATAAAACCTAAAAATACCATTTATGGCTCACAGGATGGGCAGAACCTGATGAAGAGACCTCAGACCAGTGCAGTTTAGTCAAAATATAACTAATACTATAATAATAATAATATGAATAATTATAAAAAGAAGCCTTTAGAGGGTGAGTCCACCAAAAACTGACCAAAAGCTGCCATATTGACTCTTTTTTGCCTTTCTGGGACTCAGGTGGTAACAGTTCTTAACATTGTTTCCTGCCACCTTGAAATCTTGCTGGCCTACTGTACATTGCCAATCCAATTAAATAAAGATCATTCTTACCGATCAGTTTACCAATGTTAGCTCCAGGTTGATAGACCAGGAAAAGTAAATCTCTCTGTAACTAAATAATAAAGAAAAAAGCACCAGCTGATTATTCAGTTTGTTGGCATCTATGGAAGGTTTTGGTGTTCTAGGTGGTCCATCCCTCTAAAGAAATCAGAAATGTGTAGATTGTTTCCTAGGACATACCACTAACTCTAAAAATGATCTTCACATTTATTACTGTAAGGCAAAACTGGACTAAACATTGGTAAGAATGCCCCTGGACACTAGGGGGAAGTTTGTCATACCAAGGAGGGACCATTCATGATTAGCCCATGCAGAGACGAGATGAAAGGCATACTGCATACACTTCCTGGGTGGGATTATCAAGGAGAAAACAGAAACTGAACATGATCTAAACTTTTCACTCACCATTTCCTTTGAAAAGCCTGAGCTGATGGTGTCTAAAGGGGTGTCATATGCCTTAGCTTATCACATAATGCGACTGAATATAGTGCCTTTAGCTTTAGTGATTACCAGATCATCCAGGCCTTTAGGATGCAGGCGATGTTATACCATGGCCAAAATTTCCTCATGGGTGATTGAGAACACTTAGTTAATTGTTAAAGCTAAAACAAAGGGGTCCTAAAAAGCAACAAAGAAGCTACAAGAGATTACCTGCTTGCTATTGTTCCTGTAGAAAAACCAGAGGGATAAAGCAATTGATCAAAGCTGTACAATGGGTACAGACAACAGAAATGGGGATGCTTCTTTGTGCCTTTTCCAATCTCAATAATATTGTTTGAAGGGATGTGGGGGAACCTTGCCTAGGGCTACATTCTGTCCCTGATTACCATAGCAGGTGTTTTTTGATTCATCAATAGCTTAGATACCAACTATTTATCTACAAAGCCCATCACATATCCACATCATAAGTGCCACACTGAGAAGCAGACATCTTGTGCTCTGTGCTGTAAGGGGACAACCATCATAGTGTAATAGGGCAGCCTCATTGGGGAGGGGGAAAGGTGTGGGTGGCAGCAGCGCGGGTGAGTAACAGCACCGCCCCTCACCTGCTAACAGCTCAGCCTCCTGCCACCTCCCGTCCAGCTGACAGCTCAGCTGGCTGCTGCCTTCTGCCCAGCTGAAAGCTTGGCCCAAACCCCCCTCCCCTGTCTCTGGACCGCATTAACCCACCCTTCTCCTGGCCTCCTAAGGCGATGGGGTAGGGACGGTCCTGGTTGACAGTGTCTGCAATTGTTTGCATGTAAAATGTTAGCACGTGTTCGTATGTGCTGACAGTGCCCACAGCCATTCACGCCCGTGCGAATGCAATCAAATATGCTGCAAGTACCTGCAGGCAATCACCCATGGATGCAAACTATTTTTGTAGCAGGTAATTGTAGCATGTATGAGTACATGTGAAAGGTTGTCAGGTGTCATCGCTTTGTATAGTGTTTCCTACCCACAGCTGTTCACATGAGCTTCACAGATCAATTTGTGAGATTCACCCAACCTGCCTCATTCACAAGCATGAATGGGGGCTAAAATAAGCAAAAACAGCTGGTCAGATGGTGATCATTGCATGTTCATAGCCAGGTTTATGCACACACATAAAAAGAACTGATTTCACCTCCAGCTAGCCAATATTGTGAGCGAGCCAGATTTTGAAGTTTATTACAAAGTATAAATAATTGATGTTACATCGTAATCTTCCAGCAGTTATCAAATTGTTGATTAGCTGGGATTTAAAATATTATTACCTTAACAGCCTCAGTGGCCATGTGATGATGATGATGAAACTATAACTGTGTACTGTATCTGCTCTGCCAAGTCTTGCATTGCGGAATACAAATCCAGACATTAGCCTTCTTGCATATTCATAAGTGATACTATAGAAAATCCTCTCATCATTGCCAGCTGCCTGGAGGGTTGTTTAATTTATAAACCACCTTATCAAGCATCACCCATCTGTCTTCTTTGGCCATAGAGAGTTTGTGTATTATGATTGTTTATAATATGAAAAAAAGGTTTGAGTGGCTCACACTGTACATATAAAACTCGGGTAAGCAATTAAAAGTAGGTACAGAGCGATGCCTACGTTTCACCATCATGTAGTGTCCTAGGAGGTCACAAGGTTGGTCCATTTAATAAGCAAAATTAGACTTTAAGTTGCAAAGTCAAAGCTCAACTACCCCCCACATCCCCCTTCCCACAGTGTGGGTCTCACCTATAGTTAGAGGGGCTCAGATTGTTGCACTGAGGCATACATTGCATTCAGCAGAGCCTCGACTTTGGTGCCTGGTTAGATCTGCTTTATGGGTTTTATTCAAAGGGTGTTCACAAGAACTATTTTATTTATCGGCAGACAGAGGTGGGTTAAATAATCTATAACTAATATCTTTTAAGTGATATCTCTTTGTTGTAGTTCAGCAACAACCCCATGGCCAGCTGTTGCAAAGCCAAGCAAAAAAAACTCTGTACTCCTGCTGTATTCTCCCAAATCAAAATAAAGAGACAATCCACCAGTGAGTGTGTGATTTGCTTGTACTGGCTCAGACAGCTGGCTGGATTTAATTCGGATCCAATCTCCAAGTGACATAAGAAGCCAAGTGAATAAACCTGGCAGTATCCAGACTGAGGAAAAAAACGCCTCCCTACCCAATGATACTCATCCTCCCTGTGTCCCCCACAGCTTTGTTCCTCATTCAGAGCTAAGATTCCTAGCCCTGTGTAAGCTTCAAGATGGTGGGTGTTGGAGCTTAGATAGGGTTAATTTATTTTTCCTCCTTAGACGACAGTGTCTGAGCAATGCAACCTGGAATGAGGTCCCATGCTACCTTTTCGCTGAAAGCACTTGGTATCTAGAGAGGGCATTGCCACAGCAGCTGGAAAGTGCATCAAAGGTGAAGAGCAGTAGGTGGGGGGATGGTCTTACAACACCAACAAATTAACAAATTCTCCTTAACACTGTTCTAAGGTGAGAGCATATAATAACTTATACAGTGCATTATCCAGCATACACAGATGGAAGGAGGTTGCATGTAGAAATATGATCACTGTGTGTCACTGCTCACCATCTCCTCCAGGGAGAAGTGGAAAAGTGACAGTAAGGGGATTAATTTTCTACCACACCCATGGGGCTGACAGCAGATATGAGATCTCCATCTAACACCTTGAAAGGAGCACCCCTTGTAGTACTAGACCCACCTTGAATTCCTTCTCAATATTTGCTAACACAGCCAACTCATTACTAAGCGCCAAAGCTGTCATAACAGGGTCTTCACTGGACAACGATAGATAGGCAGGACTTGCAAGTCCCTTATATGCATTGATCCTGGACCTGGAGTGGCTAAAGGCGTCGTGTTTTTGTTTTTCATTACATTCACTGCATTTACAAAAATAATCATGAGGCCTCTCGATTCGGGTTCCCTTTCTCAGAAGGGTATGGACTATTTCATATTCCTGACAGTGAGCAGCCAAAATAATAGGCGTGATATCTTGAGAGAATCTAGTTCCGTCTTCATCATAGGCATAGAAGTCGTCGTGTTGAAATTCCGACTGGCTAGGACTCGTCGTAAGCCGCTTGCCTTCAGCAAAGGATGGATGGCCAAGAATGGCCTCTACTATCCTTACATATCCTTTACTGATAGCTAAAAGCAAAGCATCTCCCACTCGTGCCAAGTTTTCCTTCTTCAGCAACAGCTCTGTAATTTCCAAGTGCTCATTGGCAACTGCTAACTGCAAAGCATTCTGGCCCATGTAATCCACACAGTTGACATTTAAAGAGTGACATTCCTCCATCATCTTCCGGACCACAGGAATGTTCCCGTATTCTGCAGCCTCCAAAAAACGCTCCTCTTCTGCTGATAGGCTGGTGGAGCGGTCATTGAACATGTAAGCTGGCCCTCGGTTAGTTTGCCTCCTGCCTTTTTCTCGAAGTATTGTCTGCCTCCGATGCGACAATCTGTTTTCTGTAGCACGCCTGTGGGCAAGACAGTAAAAAGAGCTTGGTTATTCTTTTTCCAAACAGAACAATCATGAGGTACAAAGAATATTTCAAGAAGAGGTATCCAACCTTACAAAGGAAAGTGACTAAGGAGTACAAGTGATGTTTTTCTTTTAAGAAATCCAGTAAGATATTTAATGGAAATTTGAACCCCAACAATTGGTCTTTTCTAATGATAAAGGTGCACAGAAAGTATTTCCCATGGTTGGCTATATCCCATGAAATACACAGTATTGAGTGGTGATTGTCTAATTTCTATGCGTGATGTTAAAGATGGGCCTGTTCATACCAGTACATTGCAGAAACATGCTGTAAAAATGTAAAAAAACTGAAATGCAGGAAAGACAGTCCAGTGCATTGCAGATCCCCTGACATTTAATGACACCCCAATACACCTAGAAAGCACTGCACTTGTGTATCATCTGGGTGTTGCAAAGTGCTGCGTCAAACAAATGGTGCCTCTTCAGCTTCATGTGCAATAAGGTGCACTGGCACCCCATTCAAAGTTGGGTTGCATAATGCAGTGCAAGGAAAATGCATGAATAAGGCACGTTTTGTTGTGAACTGGTGTGGTTTTATAGCAGGCAATATTCCCCAAAGTAGAAAAGCATTTCTATCAACGATTAGAACAAGTAAGCTTTTAGCCTGTGCCATACACAGTAAATGTTATCATGACTGGCTTAGGAAGCTAGTCTTAGGACGTTCGGTGGTAGGTGAGCTAATATCACTTAGTGATGTTCTGTGATACTTGAAGGGTTATTAAACCCTCCGTTTTTTTTTTTGCATATATCTACTGCTAGCAAGCAGTAGATATATGCAAAAAGTGTTAAAAAGAAAAAAAAACCCGCTTTAAAAGAGGTTAATACTTACCTGTATCTTCACCGTGTGCTCCCGTCCGAAAATGTGAAAATTATCGGGCGGCCGCAAAGCATCTTGGGGCGGGCGCATGCGCAGTTCACATTTTCAGCCGGGAGACAAGGAGAGACACAAGGTAAGTATATGGACGCGTGCACCCGCATGCAAACACCGTGAGACAGGAAGTGCCAGCAAGGACAGAGGAGTCAGCGTTGGATCAGAGACCCGCAGCAGCGCTGGAGGGACAGATGGGCCAGACCATTAATTTTAACAACAATCTTATAAGATAAAATGTAGCATAATTTAGACATGGTATTTATAACTCTATAAATACATCTATACAATGATAGTGCAGCACTATAGCAAACAGAGGTTCAAAATACATACAACATACTACAACAACAAATACAAAAATGTGTCCCTAAACAAGATATTTTGTGCAAAGAGTCTTGTGTAAAAATGTATATTAACACTGTAAAGTGATCCAATTATCATAGGTGTAACCTCAGTGCTTCACTCCACACATCCAAGTAATCAATGAATGATGCTGAATCCCCCAGTGTGTCCCCACACCAAATCCAACAAGTGAAACAAATGGCAAATGCACTCATCAATTCATAACTAGCTTTAAATCCAGGAGCACATGGAAGGGCTTTACACAGTACAAACACAGACATTTTCCAGCACACTCACCAGCCAGCCTGCAAAAATTGTTATCTGTCTACAGCTGCCATTGTGGTGTGCTGGGCTTCTGGTGTGTACCTGTGCCTTTAAGGAGGTTGGACTACCTCCTGGCATACCGCACCCAATTCATGCATACGGTATATGCTCCAAGATGGAGTTAGGACTGCACTGCACTGCTCTGTTTTTAACCTTAATAGGTAAGGCAGTGTAGTTTTTTGCAGGCTGGCTGGTGAGTGTGCTGGGAAATTTTTGCTTTTGTGTTGTTATAGTTGGGTCTCAGCACTCTACTCTCTACTCTTTCTCGGTTCTTTGGTTACATTAGAGATTAGAAGGTTGATAGGCTGCTGAGTCTTTGCTGGTAGGGGGGCAGGGGGGAGTTGAGCAGCTAAAATAAAAGTGAGGCCTGGTGTACACCTAGCCGATTGTGCTGTTCAGCTGTTATCACAGTTTTCAATGCATACAGATGTCTATGGGACCAAAACCATGCAACAACCGCCTGAAAATAGCTCTTGCACTTTTTTGCGTGACAGGCGATTTTGCCCGTGTGACGCAATGCAATGGTGTGAACAGCCTCTATTGACTTAAATGTGAATCTGTGAAGAGAAGACAGAGGAGGCGCCTTTCCTGGTGCAGATCAAATTTATTTTCAATAGTCAAAGATAAAACATAAGGTACTCACAAACATAGATAAAATACAGCCATAGAGTGAAAGCTGGCAGGCAGATGGACATCCACTGAGGGAATCCTGCGTGCGAGTGACGTTGACGCGTTTCCGGGGCACGCCCCCTTCGTCAGAAAAATGTGAATCTGTGTTTTGCGCGATATCGCGTGGCTCAATCCGCATAATAAATTGCCTAGGTGTGTGGCTAGGTTCACACCTACGCAATTAAGCTAGTGAGCTGTTTTCGCACGGTTGTCGTGCGTTTTTGTCTGTACGACTGTTCTTTGAAAACTGTGCGGTTATCGCTCGGTTTTCAATGCATATAGATATCTATGGGACCCAACCCACATGACAACCACCCGAAAAAAGCTCCTGCACCTTTTTGCAGGACAGGCGATTTTGTCTGCAACAAACCGCAAAGGTGTGAACAGCTTCCATTGACTTCAATGCAAAGCTGTGTTTCATGCGATATTACATGACTCAATCCTCGTGATAAATAGCCTAGGTGTGGACCTAGCCTCAACTGGGTCAGAATGTGTTTCTGCTGTAAGCTTTGATGAATTATTATGCAGTGCATGCAGCTAGGAAGGTCAGTCAGGGTGTGTTTTAAAGCTTATTTACTGCTTGGTAAGAATATGTAAATCATTATCTATAGCCTAGTCACAGTTCTTCTTTTGATATTACAAGCACCAATGTAACTCTACCTTTTGAATAAAAAATATATATTACACAAAAAAATTTATCAATTCAAAGTAAGATTTTCAGCTGCCTGAAAAGCAGTTAAAAACGAGCATATCGCTGCTTGTTATACTGCATTTTCACCTATTCCTACACCAAAACCATACAGTGCTGAGATCCCAGCTCCAGAGAAAAGTGCTTTGACCACTTGGGTTTTCACATGCTCAGACATGTCAGCCTTTTTGTTTGACTATTGCCTACCGTATATACTCGAGTATAAGCCGTTCCGAATATAAGCCAAGGTACCTAATTTTACCACAAAAAACTGGGAAAAAGTATTGACTCGAATATAAGCCGAGGGTGGGAAATGAGGCAGCTACTGGTAGATAGATACCAATAAAATTACATGAATATTTATTTAAAAGAAAAATAACCTAGCTCTGTAAGTGGAAAAGGGGGTACAGGGCTACATATCATGTACTACGGATCATTTAACCCATTCATATTAGCAGAGGATAATGAGCGCCGCCCACCGGAGCAGCAGTGACGCGACGCTCGGCGAGGTAAGTAAGATGACACATGGCGCTGACTCGAGTATAAGCCGAGGGGGGTACTTTTCAGCAAAAAAAATTGGCTGAAAAACCCGGCTTATACTCGAGTATATACGGTAATTGCTAGATTTCCACTTAGGGCCTCGCGCAAGGGGCAGTTCCTGACACACTGACAATGATTAAGGAGAAGGAAAATGGAAATAACACTAGGGGGTTATTCACAAAGCTGCCGAAGGCAGCCGAGTGAATGACCCAGCCGAAGTAAAGTGAGCCGTATGTTCGACTATTCACTACGGCTCAGTACGGCTGATTTCAGCCATACATCAGCCTTCGGCTGCGCTTCGGTCGTGCAGAACTGAGCCAAAGTGCAGAAGGACTTTGACTCAGCCGATCCAACATCTGGATCGGCTGAGCCAAAGCTCTGGCAGCTCACTCGCTGCCGTTCGCCCCTATTCACATAGGGGCCGAACGGCAGTGAGTGAACAGCCGAATGCCTCAGCTATTCGGCTCGGTACTTTCGTGGTACCGAGTAGAATAGCAAATAGTGAAAAAAAGGTGCTAGCTCCTCCCCACCGGTTTCCTATTGGCCGGCACCTACTAGAGTCTTCTATCAGGTCCTGGTCAATGAACAACTGGGCGGAGCCGGCCGTATCATCACTTGTTAATGCACGCTGCGTTAAGGCAACTTATTCATTTTCAATGGGCTGTAGACGCACCTTACCACGTGGAAAAATTTTTTACTGCATTATTTTTGGAAATGCAGCACACCACATTGCAGGTACTTACATCTGGGTGTGTGTTTACTTACTGCATGTATGACTAATAGCGTGAATGGGCCCTCAAGCATTAAGCATGCAACATGGTCCTAAGTTAAACTTGCCCACTTTCTGTTCTTGTTAACAGCTTAATATATATATAGATACACAATAGGTTTCCTTGAAATTTAGTCACACTTAAAAGTATGGTAGTTTTTTTAAAATAAGGAAGAACAATTCTGAAGCTTTTTTCTGTGCATTGTTATCATGGCCAACCCCAAAGCTGCCTATCACTCTAATCAATAACATTAGCATACATCCATATTCCGGTTTCCTTCCTTGGTGGCAGCCAGGGCAGGTAGCCACTGACTGCTGATGCTCTGCTGTTATTCCTGCTTCGGTACTGACTGATTGACTGTATTGCATCCAATGAATGGACCAATTTGTAATGCTAATGATGCAGCAAGGAGAGAGACCACTACAATCTGACAGATGGATACGAAGAAATGCAAGCAGCTGAAGAACTATCTTCACCCATTTATCCAAATGATGTCACAGCTGTCTGCTGGACTGTGAAATATGATGGAGAGCACCATTCCCAGTGGACACAGGGCCATCATTCACAATGTGCAGAAACATCTGCAACCTGCCTTCTATTGTGTGTGAAAGGAAAGGAGTGTTGCAAGACAACTCGGCATCTGTAGAATAAATATATACAGTAAACACATTATTGGATGTAATTTTGCTTGCCTGTGATCTAAGTATAGGTATTATTAGCATGTTAAAATGTTAAAGCCGAGTAGCTGCATCTTAGCTTTTCACCAGTAAAGAAGGACAGAAAATCAGGATTTTGTTTAATTTTAAGATGCTTAGTGAACATAAATTAAATGTTTTTTTTGCATTTTAAATGTGGCTTTTTTGTAAATATTACCTGTAGAAATTATGAATTAACATGCATCTTTGTCCCATTGGTAGAAATTTTCCAAAGTGATGGAAATCCCCTCTTAACCAGGCATACACAGATCAAATTCCGGTTCATCCAGAATTCATCAAAAACTTGCACAGTTGGTGCCACTGTCGGCACCCTTCTGACCGCCATCCCTCAATCAATTGATCGAAGGAGCAGGTCGGAAAATTCTTGGCCAAACGGAACTGGCAGAATACAATAGAAACAGCGAGAGATTCTGAGGTCAACACCAAGCATGGATGGAAGAATCTGTTCTATGTTCTTTCATTCAGCCCACAAAGTTAAAGGAAAACACAGAACTGTGTATACCCAGCTTTAGACAGTTGTCACTGCAAATGCCGGGCCCATAACACCCTGCACTCTCAATATCCCCTCAAACATTCAGGTTGAGGCGTAAAGGACATTGTGTGGTGGAGAAGAAGTAATGGGAGGCACAGCTCTGAATTGAAGTCAAGAATTGCAGCCAGAGCTGCATTTTTTCTCATCATATTACTCCACCTGGGGGACTTTTTAAAGGAAAAGAAAGAAAAATAAATACTATAATCACTTTGGGTTAGGCATGTTCAGATACCAATGCCGATACTTGGCATTTTCACGAGAACCTCCAGGGTCACAGTGGTTGCAGCTGTGACAGGGCTCTGGTGCTCCATCACTGTCCTGAAATAATTAGTCTGTATTGTTTTAGAAAAACAGTCACATGACACTAAATAAAAATGTATCAGTAATTGTATATGCGAGTACTCAGACAAGTATTATATATATATATAAAACAAATCATAATTAAAACAGGGATGCACAAAATCGCAGGAGCCCCGTATGCTCCTTAAAAATGACAGCTGCCTCCTAATTTTTGGAGCTGGAAAAGTATCAGTCCTTGTACTTGTACCAAGTATGGTACTTGATATCTGTGCATCCCTACTTTGGGTCCATTTTTAAGTTGATTTGTTATAAACAAATGTTTCATCTCTTTTTAAAAGAAAATAAACAAATAAAATTTTAAAACAAAATGCACCCAATGATTATTAAAATGATTTTGCGGCGCTAAAACCCCTATTGTGCCTAAAAGCCTATATCTGTTGGTGATTGTTGTGTCCCCCCAAAAAAGGTGTTAATTGAGAATAAACACAATTAATATAGATAACTTCTATAATAAAATCAGTGAAATTAAATAGTGCGTATATCACAGTGCAAGCTGAAAACTCATATTGCAGTTATAAGTGAATAGTAATATCATGTGCCACAATCAAACCAAAAAATTATTTTGATAATAAAGTCACAATCTTGATGGATAAAGTTCCAGATATAGCTACCCAGTGAAATATTAGTGACAAATGCTGACCAAAATCAGCAAATTATAGGTGAAATAATTCCAACTTTAAATTCATAATTGTCCATTAACCAATATAAAGTGTCAAGTGCTTTAAGTGATCCTTCTTGTACCACACACGAAGCCCCCCTGGGCAGTGCACACTCACCGCATAAAAATCTTTTTTTCACTTTGTGGGTAACTAAAGCAGGTATTAAGTCAGATAGTTCTTAACGTTCACTCCAGAAGTTTATCAAACATTGATTTCCATATGTTAAGATATTAAAAGGAACTACTCAGTGTAATATGTTTGCAAACGTTTATTGATAAAACCATAAAAACTCACATATCCAAATGAAACCGCCCGGTGTCTCATGAGCGCCCGTGCTCACTTCCGCAATCTCTCTAACGTTGTGACGTAGGATAGGCCCACCCCGACGCGTTTCATCACACAGGACGTTCTCAAGGGGATAGCAGGTCAAAATCATTTTCTTAATCATTGGTACGCTTTAGTCTGTATTGTGGCAGCTTCACTACCCATATTTTCATATTTTTAGTCTCTCATCCATAAGCGCAGATCAATAGATTTTATAAAATGCACCCAATACACAGGGCATTATGGCTTTTTCAAAAAGAGATCACAGCATCAGCTGTTTGCCTTCAGACTCTTTCTCTGTAACTGGCTCCATTTGAACCAAGAAAACAGGGAGAGGTAGGGAGGGAATGAATCATTGTGTTTTGAAACCTTCAGCCACTGACCTTAAAACTAACCTAATTTAACTCCTAAACTAAACCTTTCTTCTGTTCACCCACTTTGTCCTGTGCTGAATTCTCAAATTCATGCTGATAGTTGTGTGCTAAAGGAAAATGAAGCTGAACTGTCACTTCTGGAGCTGGCGCCCAGTAGAATCTATAGCTAATGTAGTTGGGGTGGCTATCTAATGGTCATCTACTCTCTTGGTAGAGGAAACCTTTGAGGAAAGTAATGTTAATCAGTAGTAAGCTGCCAGACCGCACTGACTACCAGTTATTTGCATGCATACTCCGGGCAGACAGACCAAGCAGTTTACAGGGGGCCATAACTGCGCAGAACGGACTCCATTTTACATTTTAGGCAATAGAGGTTTTGGGAAGATGGCTTTTCTAGAAGGGATGAAGGAATTAGAAAAAAAGAGGTATATAGCAGAAGTAACAAGCTTCAGTTTTTCTCATGGCAAAATGAAGCCCCAAAAATGTCAAAACCATTTGGGTACAGAACACCTCCAGAAACATAATTTTCTGCTTATGTGATTGATCACTGCACAACCCATAGATTCACATTGACAGGCAATGCAAATTTTGGTGACATTCTTTTCAAGACTCTAACATGGGTAAAAGGGGTACATGGGTAAAAGCTTTCCCCTTTTATTTTTTATTTTTTGTAAAACATATTCATTATATCCAATATTATCCAGTTTCAATAGTGCATATCATTTTAAATATTAAATTCCTATCCTCTGCCCCTGACTATGTGATTCTAAATTACAAGTCCTCATAGTTCTATATTGAAATATAAAATGACAGTTACAGTTTGTAAGGTCCATGTTCAGCTGTTCTTGACATGATTTGTTAGTTAATGAAAAGAGGAAAATGTCCCATGTATTTATATAAAATAGGACTGGATTACAGATTCATGCCTGCAGTGACATAATTTGGATAAGGGAAAAATCATGTTTTACAAGCTAGAACTTCAAATTAAATGGACTTTTTTGGCAATTTATCCCAAGAATGCTGCGTGTCCATATTCTTTAAGATGATGTACACTGAATGTAAACTTGATTCTGGATATTGTGCTGGTCATTATAAAGCCACTTAACTACATGTAATGCTGTCCTAAAAAACTTTATTTTTAATCTGGAAAAAAATGCCCGTGTGGAGACACCCCTCCCCCCACATTTTAAGGGTTTTTGCTGGGTTTTTTATGTTGTAATCTACATGTTAGGCCTGAAAATTACTTCTCCCTCCGAATTATATATTATATATTAAATTAAATCATACATTATATACAGTATTTCCTAAAAGCAGAGATCCTGTAGAATAAAATGATGGCTTTATCGAGCTCAAAATGTCAATAAAAATAGGGCACAATAACACCCTAGGGCATAATAAGATAATGCCAATTTAAAAAAAAATATATAAAAGATGAGGTTGTACCATGTAAATTGTTGCCCATGCCAAGCTTAAAAATTGCATGCGCCCGTGAAAGAGCGACAAAATATGATACTCCAAATTGTCCATATGCTACGCTTTTAAAGCCTGTACAGGTCATCACTTTAGAAGTAACCATAAATATTGGCCTTAGAATCATTGCATGTGGCGATACCTAACATGTGTGGTGCGATTGTCGTTTTTGTATGTAGATGCACCCAACTTGTGTTTGCGTTAGTATGCATGCATTTGTGTGGATGGGGGGACTTTAACATTTTTTGGGGGGTATTTTTAAATTTTATTAACTTTATTTTTTGAACATTTTTTTTAAATTTAAATTCATTGATATAACATAGGGGGGCTCTCAAGCCCTCTATGTGATTGCACATTGGAGGTGACAGGTTCTCTACAAGGTGACATTAGGGGTCACCTTTCGTCAATGGCAGAGAAAGGGTTAATGCCTGTTATGTCTATAGAGGTAAAAGGAGTAATTCTTCCCTTATTCCTTGCTACAGCATGTCCCCCCAATCTGCGGGATCATCAGTGAAAACATGCAGATGACGAAAACGATACCCAAAAACATTTTTGTCGATTAAATTAACACTGCTACACTGAGGGCTGGATTTCCCACAAGGCCACCATAGCCTGGCCTTGGGGAAGCAGGGAGTAGAGAGACGGCACAGCCTCCGAGTGTGGAGTTTTTTTAATACATGTAGCATTGCTCCGGGCAGAGCCGTAGCTAGCTCCTTTTGCGCCCGAGGCAAGAACAGAAAATTGTGCCCCCAACAGACATGTGCGGTATGGGACGTCATGCGCTGTTGGCCAAATCCAAAATGGCATAAAATGTTTTTTCGTTTGACGAAACTAATAAAAACATTTTTAGTTTCCGTTCATTTCGTCAGAAATTTTTTTTTGTCTTTGCACATGCCTAGTAATATGTGTGCATGAGTGTGTGCGTGTGGGGGTTTAATGTATTTATTATTTTACTGTTGGGGGGGGGCTTCGGGGAAATATTTAGGGATCTAAACAGACCCCTGACAAAGAAAAAGAGATTGAGGACACAGAGTTCTCTGCCCATACAGGTGGGGGAGACCAAGCTGGAGCTGTGTTGGCCACCTGGCACCCCTGTTGCCAATGGCGCCCTGTGCTCGCCATGGCAACAGGGGTGAGGGGGCGCAGCCAGGCCGGCCTTGACTGCGCCCCCTCTCAGCTGTGCCTGAGGCGGGTGCCTCACTCGCCACATGGTAGCTACTGCCCTGGTTCTGGGCAAGCAAGGCTAAATGTAGAGTGGGGAAGCCGGTGTTTTACTACAAGTGATTACGGAAATGCAGCCAAGATCAGTGCGTGCAGCTCCATCCTCCATAGTTCTCCCCACCTCACCTGGCTGCCTCTCCCTGCTGGTAAATCACTTCCCACCGTGGTTTTCAGAGTCCCTTGCTCCTCTGTGGGACCCAGGACCACGGCACATCCATTCAGGATGGAGAGTGGGGAGCAGAGCAGAGAACGTCCAACAGCTAGAGTGCCATGGTGGCCTTGTGGGAAATCCAGCCCTCCGTGTAGCAGTGTTAATTTAGTCGACAAAAATGTTTTTGGGTATAGTTGGTCAAGTGTATGGTCAGTAAATGCACCAATAATGATACCAGTATCAGTATCAGTGCTAATACCGAGTATTTGGGTGTGAACTTGCCAAAATGCTCCTAATACTTATCCTGATACTGGAACTGCCAACTTCCTGATTGGCTCGTCACCAGGGAGAATAGAGCTGGCTTCCTGGCCAATCATAAAGCCGGGGGGCGGGTAATGACTCGCCCCCTGGCTTCTTGATTGGCTGGAAAGCCAGCTCCATGTTTCCTCGTCACTTGGTGACGGCTTCCTGGCCAATCAAGAAACTGGGCGGTGTGTAATGACTCGCCTCCCAGGTCCCTGATTGGCCAGAAACCCGGATCCATGCTTCCTCGTCACCAGGTGATGAGGGAGCATAGAGCCGGCTTCCCGGCCAATCAGGAAGCCAAGCAGCGGGTAATGACTAGCTGTCATTACAAGCCGCCTGGCTTCCTGACTGGCCAGAAAGCCTGCTCCTTGCTTCCTCATCACCTAGTGATGAGGGAACATGAAGACGGCTTCACGGCTAATCAGGAAGCAGGGGGGCGGGTCATTACATGCTACCCGGCTTCCCGGCTAATCAATCAGCTGGGCAGCGAGTCATTACACGCCGCCCGGCTTCCTATGTGGGACTTCCAGAATCGGTGCTCAGTATCGGCAAGGACTTGTACTCGATACCGAAAAAACGGTATTGGTGGATCCCTAATAAATACTGTAACCATTATAACATTTTCCCTTATCACAGGAGCCGATCAGTAGCACACACACAAAATGCAGCTCACTCTTAGCAGACTCCAGTATGAGCAATTATACAAAATGTAGATGAGAACGTCTGCACAGCAAATATGTTACACACAAAAAAATGTTAGAAAGGTGAACAGGTGCTTTAAGGACATAAAAAGGCATCAGATGTTCCGAAGACTATTAATGTGTCCTCTTTTATTTGGCAATTCCCCTTTTATTTGGCAAGCGCTGTTTCCCTGCCAGTGGTAAACAAATGGAACAGAAATAGAATCCAAGTAAAAGAAAATAGACCTAAAACTGATTAATCTGACACACAATTTGCCATCCGTAGTCTGTACAGGGCTTTGTCTATAAGGGGGTAATGAACTGATTCACCTGATCAGCTTCTGCTCTAGAACAATTACACGGCTCAGGTAATAAACAACACAACATGAAACAGATACAGGCAAAAATCATTATTTCTTTCACTCAAATGTTAATGAAATTTAATATCTGAACTCCAAGCAAATAGCTAAATACACAGAAGAAATACTTAATACCCAGGGCTCTCCCTATAATGAGGCAGTCTGAAGCTGTTGCCTCAGGCAGCATCTGTTTGGGTCACATGGGGGGGGGTGGCAAGCAAAGTGGTATGTGCCTGTGTGTGCCTTTCCGGCCCCCATTACGGCCAGAGCGCCCCAGGTTGCTGGGAGCTGGGCGGGGAGATGTGTAGGGCCATAGACATCTCCCCGCCCAGCTCTCAGCCACCTGAGATGTCCTGGCTGGCACCTGCCCAGCTCCTGGCAACCAGTGACATTGCTGGTTGCCAGGAGCTGGGTTGGATGCCGGCCAAAGTGTCCCAGGTTGCTAAGAGCTGGGCAGGGAGATGTCTATGGCCCTTGCACATCTCCCCACTTGGTTCCCAGCAACCTGGGGCATTCTGGCCATAAAGGGGGTGGCAGATTGTGCCTGCCGACCCCCCCCACATGACCCAAACAGATGTAGTCTATGCAAGGAAAAAGTACTGAGAATGTACTGTAGGCCACCAATGTAGCTTTAGTTCAGAAAAAATAAGGCTACGGTTCAAAGACATCATCGTGCTACATGTGCAACAACAGTGTAACTTGACCGGCATGGAAGAATTCCAGTGAGCATTTACTGGCTTTTCACTGCAGTATTGATAGGACTCTAATAGTCCTGGGGCACTCCCAGGCACCCTATGGAAGGAAATGTGGGCAATGCATAACATGTCATGTGGAGAAAACGTCTGTCTAAATTATAAATGATCTAAGGAGGGCTAAGGAGTTGAAGCCTATTCACTTGTCAGGAACGACATTCACTGGGGGCAGCTGTGAAATCAAAACTGCAGATACAGTTATATATAGCAAGATATACTACATCAATAAGCCATCTAGCTAGAAGCAGAATATATCATTGTGTATTAATTTTCTCTAATCCCCCTGGGGTCTCTGGATCCCCTAAAAGGGGGAAGAGGTAAACATTTAGGATGTATTGTTTTCAATTAGTACACAGCTGCGGTGAATCTTAAAGAAAGGTCTCCCCAGAATATAACTTCATTAGAATGCTTTCTATCCAGTGCCACACAATGTTCCTTTCACATATAGGGATAAGAGCTGGTCGAGGATACTTGTATATTGAAAACACTAATTAAAGAGAACAATATAGAAAGATGTTTTGGAACGGTGAGATCTTTCAGGAGGGAAAGTGATGCTGGACTGTTGGGGTGAATAGTGCACCTGCAAGTGGGTCCAATCACATTACCAACTAGGATTAAATGGTCGGTCAAGTTGAAGTCCACCTCCAGCCAAAACGTTTTAAAAAGACCTACTTTCATGTGGTCATGGAGTGTAGATAACGACAAAGATTTGCCAGAGGTGGCCACAGATTTTACCTAATGAGTTGCCAATTAGTATTAGTTCTCCATTCTCCAGCCCATCACTTCGCAAACCCCCATTCATTACAGGGATGTCTGGGCTAGGGATGGAAGCAGGGAGCTGCTGGAGCTTATCATTGCATCCTATAGCTTCCCTCCAATAATGCAAATTAGCCTCATCCTTTCCCTGCATGGCCCAGCCATTGTATTCCACCTCCCCTCCCACGTCTACCTATCAGAGAGAGGGTGGAGCTAAAGTACATACAGTTTGTTCAGTCACCATATTGGTTCCCAATGCTACTCTAAAAAGTCCTACAGTTTGCTGTTTGCATAGTGGCTGTGGTGTTTACACTGATTGGTCACCAGAGACTCCCTGTGAATGGTCTTGGGCTTTCCAGCTATCACCTGCTGGAAAACTCATTCCTACCTCTTTTGAGAAAAAATACCAGCATTATAATCTCTCTCCTGTGAAGAAGGCTAGCAACATTTTGACCACCACCGTTGGTCAAATAATGGCCAAGTTACAATAAACCAGCCCTTCTAAATCAGGGCTCTGCCAGAGGTTTCTAGGGGTTCCTTGAGCTGTAGCTGATTGACCTATTTGATGGTGGCTGCATAGTTCCGGGTAGACATGTGCACCGGAAAAAAATTAGTTTTGTTTCGTTTTCATTTGGATTTTTCTTTATTTTATTTTTCGTGGTTCAGGTCCAAAAGTCCATTTGTTTGGGGATTCGGATTTGTTAGCTGTAGTATGTATGAAAATTCATTGCAGCAAAGTGACATTAGACAAAAAGGAAAAAAAAAATATATTTTTTCAAAAAATCGTGAGCTTCCCCCTTCCAATTCATACCAGACCCTTTTACGTCTGGCAGGAATGTTAGGAGGGACCTTCCCCTCCCCTCCAATTAAAAAATACAAAAAAGTGCATAGGGTTCCCCCCAAAAGCCGTACCAGGCCCTTTAGGTCTGGAAGGAATTTTGAGGGAGATCCCCACCCCAAAAAATGGGGGGGAAAATAAAGGAATTGTCAAAAATTAAAGGACTTTTTAAAACGTGTGGTGTGTTTATCTACATTTGGTTTAACCCTTTAGTGAATGAGTAGGAGTACCCCTTACACATTCACAAGGGGGGGGGGCGGCATCTGGGTGCCCCCTTAAAGGTGTAATCCGAAGCAAATAAGCCCCCCTGCCTGCAGACCCCCCACAACCACCAGTTCAGGGTTGTGGGGAAGACGCCCTTTTCCCCATCGGCATGGCCTGGTATAGCGCAGGGAGGGGGGGGGGGGCGCTCGATCGCCCCCCTTTCCTGCCCTGCTGGGCCTGTGCTTGGATCAAGGGTCAGGTAGGAATTTTAGGGGGGCCCAATGCCCCCCCCCCCCATTTTTTGGGGGTAGGGTTCTCCCTTAAAATTCCTCCCAGACCTAAAAGGCCTGATATGACTTTTGGGGGAACCCTAAGCACTTTTTTTTATGTTTAACTTATGGGGGTCCTTCCTAACATTCCTACCAGACCTAAAGGGTCGGTATCAATTGGGGGGGACCTCACGCTTTTTTTTCCCCCTCTCCTGTGGACTTTTAAAAAAATCATAATTTTATTTCTTTCGTCTAATGTCACTTTGCTGCAACAAAAATTTCTACATACCATAGCTAACCAATTTCGTACAAAATTTTCATTATCGGAAATTCGGATTCGTTTGCATTCGTCATTTCCTTCATTCGGAGATTCGGATATATCCGAATCTCCGAATAACAATAATTTGTCCGAATAACAAATCTTTCGCAAACGAATTGCACATGTTTAGTCCCGGGTTCAATGCCACTTGGCAAAGCCAATGGCACAACACCAATTATCTTTTTAGCTATCTGCAAGGGTGGCATTCTGACCACCACATTCTTCCCGCTACCCACCAAGAGGTGTGATGGGGCTGTAAAAAACTCAGGACTGGATTGGCAGAAATACAAATTGTTTGACAAGTACAACAGCCCTCATATATGTATTTCATCTGTGTATTTATCTGGTTGCCTGAAGTTCAGCTTTAAGACTTTGTTTACAGTAAAATTAAAAAGCGAAAGGTCAGTATTAAAGCTCTTTGGACCCCTGACACAGAGTGCTGCTATTGATAATCTCCTAATGACTGTCAGGGGACAATACAGGTCTAAGGATCAATGAGACAATGCAAAGCATTAAATCAGCAGCACCACCATTAACAATGCTTACAAGGAATACATTCCATGTAAAATAGCACTAATGAGTATTAAGTGTACCACCCAACCATTATATAAGTGGATGGTTGGGAGGTACACCAAAATGTGTAAATAACAGTTGTGTTGTCTTTTGCAAAATATGCCAATCTGTGCACCCACAACCCATTGGGATTCCGGTGCTCTACATTACCTTACATAGTCCTCAAATACCCCCACATTGCAGAGAAGAGGGCAAGAGCTGGAAATATTCTTAGTCATGGATGTAAAGTATGGAGAGTGGAGTTCCTAAATCAGCATGTCTTATAAAGGACACCACGAAAGTAACTGTCATTTACACATCACACTTACTTCCCTAACATCTGGCTGGAAAATAAATATTGTGGAGTTCTCCTTTAAAGGAAAGCTGCACTAAGAAATAAGGAGGCAACCATTACTGTCTTCATCTTCCAACATTGCTAGCTGCCTTTCTTCACTGGCTATTTGGTCACTGGCTAACAAGAATGCAGATCAGGAGTTCTGACTTCTCTGCTGGCATACCTGTATCAGCCAGAGTCAGCCAGGCAACAAGCATTTTCTGAAGGATGTCAGCAATGGTGGGCTATTTCTTTCAGTATGTTTCCTTTAAAATTGTATCATTGGATCAAACAGATACATTGACTTGTCGGGATGGGATGAGTCACTTCTTTGACTCAATCAGCTGTTTGTGCAATTTGAACTTCAGCTAGTCGGCTCTGTGGGCAAGAGCAAAGCAGCTATGGTTAGCCAGGTACACACATGGAAAGGAGTCTAGGGATACACCTACTGACTGGAGATGTAACAATGCAATATTAATATGCAATATTTCAAATTAACTAAACTACATTTTTTTACAGTGTATATATTAAAGGTAGAGTCCACTTTTTGAAATGCGATGTGACCATGTTTCATGTTACACCCTGAACATGGGTGTAACATGAAACATGGTCTAAAATGTAAATGTAGCCTTTAACCATGTACACAGTGGCTGGATAGCCCCACTGCAAGGGTAACATTTCAGAATCCTGGAGTTCTTCGTTAAGTATGTTGCTGTTAGCTAGAAACATGTTCCTTTGGTGTGGTCTGGGACCTAGGTCATGTGACTTTGACTTAAAGCAGACCTTTACACTCAAAAATCTAATTCTACCAATGCATCCCCCTATTTATGATGATTAATAATAACATACAGGGTTATTCACAAAAGGGTGAAGAGTTTGGAGAAGGCAGGAGAAGTAAACAATCTAGGACAACATAGCTGAACTGGAAAGTGAGCTGAATTGTAGAATTTTTTTAAAATCAGCCATGTTGGCCTAGGTCACTTCTCCTGCCTTCTCCAAACTATTCACCCTTTTTGTGAATAGCCCTGATAGATTTGTCAGTTGTACAATGCGGTGATTTTGAAATACTTACACTTGCAGAGCATTAACTTCCGGCAAATTACTTCAGTTTGCAAAAACAATGCACACTGGGATTGCCTTGTCATCAGCAGATCATTGCTGGGGAACCCCATCTGTAACCTCAGGAGTTCTCAGGGAAAGGCATCCCCCCCCCCCCCCTTGAGATGATGTGCATGATCATATGTCCTAGTCACATGTGCCAGAAACCCAGGAGGTAAAAGGAGAGCTAGTAATCTGCCCTTAGTAAACGTGACCACAATCAGGAATGCAAAGAATACAAAGTCTGCAGTTATCTAGAAGTATGTGTTTGTAGATTGTCATTACTAAACATTTCTAAAGGTGTGTTTTTATTTTAAAGATATTAATAAAGGTCCACCTTAGGGAAAAACAGGCTCAATGCCAAGACACCAGCCCTCTAACTTTGATGTGCGGGAGTCTTATCAAGACAAGAAGGCTCATATAATGTTCTTGGCACAATCAAAAATCAGGTTGCATTTCTATCTGATTTTTGTAAATAATTCAAGGTAACACCGATCGTTCAAAACCCTATAAAAAGAGGCCTGCGAGCCCATATTATTTGATTGTGCCTGAGTTACTGCATGTTACCAGCTGGCCAGCTGAAATAAATCTACTTTAAGCTACCTCGTCTGAGTGGTTACTGATCGGGAGATTTCCCCCTTCCCAGAGGTTATTAGGGCTGATGAGGGTTAGCTTGCCCAATTCACTGACATCACTGGTTGCCAGGAGCTGGGCGGGACACCAGCCAGAGCATCTCACTCAGCTCCTGGCAACCAGTGACGTCGTGACTGGTTGCCAGAAGCTGGGCGGGATGCCGACCAGAGCATTCGATGTTGCTAAGAGCGCTTAGCAACCTGGGATGTCCTGCATGAAAGGGGGCAGCAGGCACACTAACCGCCCACCCCCCCCCTCTCCAGTGACCCAATGTGTTGCCAACTGAGGCTGGCTCATTACAGGGATGTCCCTGAGTCTACTTCTTACACATCAGCCCCATAGTCTTTGATGTGATTTTGTTTTTGTTTTTTTCAGCAGGATTGATCAGAGTCCCACAGTAATCCATGATAGCTGCCTAAATACCAGTCACATATCTCTTTTGAAATATATCCCAGTTAACTCTTTTTGCTTTTATTAAGGTGCACTAATGTCATTACAGCATATGAGTAAACAAAATCCGCCAGCAGTGAGGATGCTGACATTATTTAGCTCCCCGTGGATTATAATGAGATGAAAATAAAAATTGTGTTAATACATAAAACGATCGAGGTTAATCCTGCTGCGCTCATTAAGATAAAGGCTGTTTAACAATCCCTCATTTTGTGGGCAGACAAAAGATTGGATAATTGTAATTAGGATTATATTTAATTAAAATAATTCCTTTATAAGCGCTTATTTGGTGTTAATTAAATTAGCAAGTTAATTTTCTCAATAAAAAGGGGGATCATTATCCAATTAGATCAATAACATTCTGGGATTTTTAAAATGTTTCCTTTATATAAAAAAAAAGACAACAGCGGGGAGCTGAATGCCAAGAATTTTATATATTAATACTTTGGCATGTAAAAGAACAGGCTTGTGCCAAGTCAATTTTCTAGATTCATTAGTATAGCATAAAAACAGAAACAAAAGTACCTGCAGATGAATTTCTGTCCACTTACTCTTTGCCTAGGCAACGGTCACATGATCTTGAAGGGGGTGACGGGTAATGTGATGTCTGCTGCTTGCAGCAGATAGCTAATTTATGAAAGACGATTTTTTATTTTTTTATTTTGATCCACACACATATGATATTGGAGAGATAATTAAAGGCCAAAAATATAATAGACATTATGCATATTACATGCTTTGGAGCATTTGAATGGCACCCCAAAGCTCTAAAGCAATGCATCTTCATTGCAAATGTATTGCAGCGCACCACAACGCCTAATAATGTGCTACAGTCAGGGATGGATTTACTCTCTCTGCTGCCCCAAGGCCAGGTTCCTGAATGTGCCCCCCTTCCGGCCAACCAGCCCTCAATGGAGAATGGCAGATCTGCAGGCTGCATACAAATGATCTTGGTGACATCGCCGAGATCACTTGTACAAAACAAGCGGCGGCTTCCCCGCTGTACATTTATCCCTGCTTGCTCAAAGCAAGGCTAAATGTAGAAAAAAAAGAACTACCCACCAGGCGCCCAGAACTGCATGTCCTGGGTGTAGGGAGATAGGAATTCCACACCCCTGCTGCCGCTCTACTCCCTGCTGCCCCGAGGCCGGGTCTTGGTTGGCCTTGTGGGAAATCCGGCACTGACTACAGTGCATTTTGGGTCACCTCATTGCAAAAAATGATGCACGTCCTTTTTTTGGATACTTTGGTGTGTTGCCAGCCCATTTAAATGAAATGGGCTGCATTCACACCTTTAGGCCTCATTCACACACAACGCAAGCAAAATTGTATATTGCGTATATACGTGCGTATATGCGCGTATATACGAGAGTATGTGCGTATATGCGTGCACTATTTGCATTCCCAGAATGCATAATTCCTAATAGGAATTTTAATGAACTGTACGCATATATACGTGCTTATATACGCGTAAACACGAGTATGCGGGTAAAAATGCAAAAATACGCTGCCCGGACGCAGCTCCGTTCCATTCTGTTTTTGTGCATGTTTACGCTACGCAAATATACGGCTCCATATGCAGCTGTGTGTATGGAGCCATCTATTGCATATGCATATGTTGCATATGGTACAGTACGCACGTGCGCGCGTATATGCGCGGCAGTGTGAATGTGGCCTTAAAGTGTGATGCGCTGCAGCAAGGTATGTTAATACATGTTACATGCATTAGCGCATTGTAGTTCTATTGATTGTGAATGGCACGAGACTGACTGAAGGTAACACAGTCTGTGCTTTATCCAAGTGGTGTACAGATAACTACTAGATGGAGAATCATTTCATGTATAGAGTCATGAAAATACTGTACTGCCAGAAAATTAAAATGGGAAGACACACCACTGCCTGCATTCAGAAGAGGAGATCGTGTACTGAGCTCTGTTTGATCTCCAGATTACAGTCCATGTACCCATTGCACTCCTGACCGCACGTCCAACAAAGTATCCTGGGTGCTCAGTAGTAGGTGTAGGTGCTCATAGGCGGATCCCTAGGCCAGATATTCCTCTCAGACTGTTCTGATTTTTGATTTTAGTGATGGGGGATAAATTGGCAAGAATAGGTGGATAGATATGTTCTGTTGTACAGAACTATTATATATTGTGTGTATGGCCTCTAGTGATCCCCTCCTACTACTTGATTATGCTAATGTGGAAGAAACTGTAATGCAATTGTATGCTATACTGATTGTGCATCATGTGCTATTTTATTGTTTTATTGTACTTTGGAAAATTAATAAAATACTTTGAAAGTTAAATTGATGTATATTGAAAGCCAAAACTTATCTTGGTTTTAGATTGAGGTAGAAAATAATTAAATCCCTTTGTCAGGTATGTTTTTGTTGATGCAAGCCATTGGGGAGGTTTCAATAACAGAACGAATATAAAATAAACATTTAAAGAAACCTCGGGGTTGTAGTAACTCTTATCTACACTTCCAAGAATTAGGGACACCACGGGAAGTGAGAGAAAATTTTCCCTAAAGTGAGGAAAAATCTCTTCTTATATACATATAGGCCTGAAACAGGTGACCCCCATTGGAAAGTTTCTCCTGACCTCCTGTTCTCTGTGAAATTTTGTATTTCCCAGGCCTTCCTGTCTCAGTGACAATGGAGGAGGAATCTCCCCAGTGACAAGAAAAACCTGTCAGAGGTTCTAACGTTTCTCCACTCCATTCAAGGCTGGAAAGAAAAACGGCATTATATGTACAGTGGTACCTCGGTTCACAAACTTAATTCGTTCCACGATTCTGGTCGCGAACCGAATTGGTCGCGAATCGAATCAAACTGTGATCAGACCGCGATCTTGACTGGAGGAAGCCACGACCATATGTCAGAGCGGGGAAGATGGCTGTGATTATGTTCATCACCCGATGCGGAGTTCGCAGATGGAAGCAACATTTTGCCGAACTTCCTGTTCTCGAACCGAATTGTTCGCGAACAGAAGCATTCGTGAACCAAGGTACCACTGTACTTTTAATTGCAGGTCTGAAATAGCGCTGGTTGGCTTTTATTACCTCTAACCATATTTGTTACAGTCTGATCATACAACCCACTTTAGATATGCCAGCAACTACACAAAGAAACAAGGATTGCCCACAATACGAGTCTGAAGAAGAAGTGGAGAAGAGCACTCTATTATATCCTCCTAGGTCAGCGTTTCTCAACCTTTCAAAGTAAAGATAGTAGTCACCAGCACTCACTTGCAATGTGCAAAAAGGATAGCACTTTTATTGATACGTCACATGCGTTTCGGGGCCGCGCAGGGTCCCTTCATCAGGGCGACATCATGACCATCGGGGGCCCCGAAACGTTGGCTTCTTGACACATGTGACATATCAATATACCGTATTTTGCGCTCTATAAGGCACTCCGGTCCATAGGACGCAGGCATGCAGTTCTCTTTGACTGACGTTTATTCCGTCATGCAACGCTGTACTGAAATGAATTTTATACCATTTTTTGGGGACACATAAAGCTTTCTTTTGGTGGTACTTAATCACCACTACAGGTTTTATTGTTTACTATAATTAGGAAAAATTACTGAAAATTTAAAAAAAAAAAGTTTCTCCAAGACCCCTAATGTCACCTAGGAACCCCTAAAAGAAGCTGATGAAGCACAGATCTGCTCCATCAGCTTCTTTCCAGCTTCTGAAGCTGGAGAGTAACACAAGAATGCGGTAATAATCATCACAACAATGTGGCTGCGGCAGTATGGCAGAGGGCGGGAGGTTGAGCAGGTCTGGATGGAGGCCAACTTTTGTCCTCTCTGAATGCTGAGAGAGGTCCTGGATGCAGCCCACCCTGGATTCATGCGTTTTCATGGTGCTGTTGGCCAGCACCTGCACCATGGTAATGTACAATACTTTGCAAAACAATTTAGGGCACCCCTGACAATGCTAGAAGGCACCCCAGGGTGCCGCAGCACCCTGGCTGAGAAAGGCTGTCCTAGATTAAATAAGCATAAGAGCTTTAGTATATGTGTGGCTGCCAAAGGGGATTTTTATTAACTCACTGGAGTTCAGCTTTATAAAAAATTAATGGTGAAATTAAAGACCCTTCTGCATCTATGTTTGTGCAGTAAAATGTGTTTATATTGTAGGTTAGTGCATGCTTTTTTATGAGTTTATGCATGCAATAACGTACTACGATATAACATTCACAGTATTATAATGACGTTTGGTGACTATGATGTACCAGTTCATACAGATCTGTACATCACACCTACAGGAAGGACAGTTATAGAGGACAGCTAGACGGACAGCTTTCTGTACTATCAGGAAATGTTTAATAATCCCTCAACTGGGGCGATATTTGCTGACTGTAGGATTATTGGAATCTCCGCTCTGTCAGGTTCAGGATTAAGGAAAGGTTACTGTATAATGCTGGTCATACACAGAGGGATGTGTACACACAGTCCAAACAACTCTGGTCTGTCCTGCTAAATCATACTGTGTATATAGTGCTGGATGTGCTTCCAACTGTGCTTTCCTTATGTTTGTTGCTGATAAAAGCTAAATTCCATGTAAACAGCTAAAGCCACTACTGAAATACATACAGTATATGCCCTGCTAAAATAGTTGTAATTCTGAGCAGCTGGTCTTGTGATCCAGAAAATCATTCTGCCAGGTCACTGAACTCACTTATCTCTACTGCAGTTAAAAAATATATGTTGGTCATGCCCTGTCCTGCAACAAGCCTACTTATGGGCAGGACCAACATTACACTAGTGTCATCACTCTGCTCTTACCTCCTGATCACAAGCTTTAATTGTTAGACCAGCAGCACGGTGCAAATTAGTAAAGCCTTATTGGTTCACAGTGTTGGCCTTTCCTCTCCCAGGCTTAAAGACGAAAGGTTTTTTAAGCTATTTCAAATGCTGAATAAATTACTTACAATAGATGCTGCTCTTTGATGTTTAAAAGTTTTAGTGTCCTGCAGAATCAGCGGGTTCCCTGAGCACTGGTCCTGTTATCCTGTTTTAGGGCAACTCCTTTCCCTTGCAGGGTCCTATGGAGCCACCCTTGTGTGTGCTAGTAAACTGCGTGTGCCTCCACAGACACAGCAAGGCAAGACTACCCCCCCCCTGCTCCTCTCTCCTCCAAGCTAGTAGATGGACAGCTGCTAGAGACTGCCCTGTCCCTTGTCACGGTGATGACCAGCAATATTACATTCTTTGCTACATGGTTAATGCTTCTCACCACACAAATAGCCTCAATTAATCTAACTGCTTGAGGAACTTGCTTTGTCTGACTCCTATCCAGATCACTTTAAGTTTGCTTTCATTCCTTATTGACAGTAAACCATCTTTACCCTTCTCTTAAAGAAGAACTGCGAGCAAAACTTGTATTAACCCTTGCCGTGGGGCTACCCTGCACTGCAAGGGTTAACTGCTCGTTATTGTCTAGGTGCTAAAAAAAATATGTATACTCACCTGAATCACTGAGCCGGCTCCCTGCTTCCCTGGTCACTGACGCCTCCTCAGTGACCTCATGTCTATGAGTGCAGGGGTAGCCCCACTGCAAGGGTTAATAAAAGTTTTGCCCAGAGTTTTTCTTTAAGGTTCAAAGAGGGGAACATGGTGGCTGCCATTAATAGCTTTCCTTAAATTACTAGTTGCCTATTTCGCTATTTTCGTGAAAAGCATTGAAGTTAATAGGGAAGACCAAATTTAAGCCCAACTGAACTTTCAGTTTAAAGGAGTCCCAGCATATCCTCTCCTGTTATAAAATCAGCATTGTAATAGGAATACATACTGGAGTTGTTTTTGATAATGCAATCAAAGCTTACTTGAAAAAATCCCTTTTATGTAGTGAGTGCTGCCTTCTGTCTGCCCATCCCTTCCATCAACTTCCTGGATTCCCAGTGTGCTTTGCATCTCTTTCCCTGCTGCTTGATGTGATGCAATCTCGATTTCTCAAGACTACATAGACCATCATGCATCGCTTCCAGCAAGCAATGATGATGTTACATTGTGAACATTACCTGTGCTTACTATGAGAAAGGGGTAAAGAGTTGAATTCTAATTCAGACAGCAGCCATTGCAGCACAAGGAAGTAAAAAATTCACAGGGCTGAGTAAAATTGCCACTGCATTGAGGAAGCACATCCTATGGGCATCTTCAGTAAGTATTTTTATAAGCTAGAATAGAACTTATGGAAATTCACTATATAAATATGTAGTTATTTTTAGTTTTTGACCATTGATAACCTTTAAATCAGCTAAATACATTCAAGATGTATCAAAACAAATATTATTATTATACAGGATTTATATAGCGCCAACAGTTTGCGCAGCACTTTAAAATATAATGAAAACATTACAATCACAATACAATTCAAGACAAGATGGTAAGGAGAGCCCTGCCCGTGAGGACTTAGAATCTAAAAGGGAGGGGCAAGTGATACATGAGGAGGAAGCTGTGTGGTGATGAATTGTTTGAGAATGTGGTGGTACAGTGGTTAGGTTGAGGTGGGATAGGCTTCCCTGAAAAGATGAGTCTTAAGGGATGGCCTAAAGACAGAGTGGGAGATAGACGGACAGGTCGGGGTAGAGAGTTCCATAAGTTGGGAGAGACTCTAGTGAAGTCCTGGAGGCGAGCATGGGAGGCGTTGACGAGGGAGCTGGAAAGTCTTACAGTTCATTTTCTTTAGAAAGCAGCCACAGCCTGAGAAGAATAGCCCATCACTTGCCAGCATGCTGTAGAGAGGGATCATTGCTCTCTGTTGTGGAAGCAGTGGTCTCCCTGCGGAAGCAGGACATGCCTCCTGCTGAGTCAGAGCTAGAACTCCCAATGCAGCAGGCAACAAGAGATCGGCAGCACTGAGATGCAACAAAGAATGAAAAAAGGTGAAAACAAACATTTCATTTGAAACAAGGCAATGGTTTATGATACAGCGCTTTAGCAGACTGAATGTTGTTCATTTGGGGTTTACAGCTACTTTAAAGGAGAACTATGGGGTTAAGGCTTTTCCCCATAGTTCTCCTTAGGGTAACGGGAGGACACAAACTAGCGTCCTCCCGTCACCCTAGGCTCAGTATACCGCAAGCTGTAGCTCGCGGTATACTGAGACGCCGCAGTATACCGTGAGCTGCTGCTCGCGGTATACTGAGACGCCGCAGCTGATCCCGACAATTGTGCCGGAATCCGCCCAGCTACGTGACTGACAGCTGGCTCTGCCTATCTAGAGGCAGAGCCAGCTGTACCCGCCCCCTCCCCCGTCCGATCCGCCAGTCAGCACTGGCGGATCGTAGCGGGGAAGGGGGAATCCATCTCCTCCCCTGTCACGGCAGAGAGCCGTGACACGATCGAGAGGTGAGCGAATGCCGGTATGTGTTCGCTCACCTCCCGATCTACTGAGCCAACCTGTGACAGTCTCATTGTCACAGGTGGCTAGAACTATGAGGTGAGTGAAAAGCACTTACCTCATAGTTCTCCTTTAAGAAGAAGAGGGGGCATATGACAGAAGGTACAGCAGATAGGCAGTCAGACACGAGACAATAGGGAAGTAAGACAATAATAATTGAAATGCAGAAGTCATTGTTTTGCTTGTTGGCTGTATTGTTTTTGTTCTAATGATATTTTTTTTTGTTTTTGTTCACATGTTAACTGAAACAAAGGCTTTTTAGATCACAGCTTCTGAACACTTTGTAACAATTGGTGCTTATCAAGCTAACAATAATGGATCTATTCTCTACTAGTGCGTGTTTCTTCAGCGTAATGTTTTCGTGTCTTCCTATTTTCAGCAACATACTGAATGGAAATTATTTTTTCCTTTTACATTCTATCTTACTCTTGACCTTTTCATGACTCACATCGTTCTCATCGGGTTATCTTAAAGGCACGCCAGTAGGGATTGAAAGGTAAACCCCGAGATGCACACAGACAGGACATCTTACCTACTTAGTACTTTTTTGGATTTAGCCATTACTGTGATACATCACCCATCAGTCTGGTGATCCGAGAACCCCTGCTTGTAATGTTAGATGCAGAGCTATTCCCGAACACACCCACTACAGTCTTCTTGCTATTTCTCAAAGAACAGAAAGGCTTGTGTAGCCAATATTAAGAAATAGTCACTGTGGCTAGTGAAATCCCAACCTGCCTTGAAAGTTTGAAGGTGGCTGGTGACACAGGAAGCAGGGAGAGAGAGTACGTTGCACAGAGCAGACCTCGGGAAGTACACTCCCTCTGACCCTGTAAGGTGCTCACTGGATTCTGGTTTCAGTGTTTTACAGAGTACTCAGAATACGGTCATCTGAGTGAACATCCTGATTTTAGCACAGCACAGTAATATCTCACCTATCAATTTTACTTGTTGGAAATACACCTTAAAAACATCAGGGAGCAAGGGAGCAGGTAAGGAAAAATGGAAGGAAGGAAAGAAAGAAAGTAAAAAGGTAGGGAAGAAAGAAGAAAGAAATGGAGGGAGAAAGAAAGAATGAAAGAAAGAACAAAGAATGCAAGGGATGAATGAAGCATGAAAAAGGAAAGAGGGTAGTCAGGAATGGATGGAGGAAGGAAGAAGGGACAAAGGAAAGAAGAAAGGAAATACTGTTTCATACTTTGAAACGATGTTCCCACTGTCATTGTATAACTAAAACAAAATAAAAATGCTGCTTACATGTAAGGTGCCAAATACTTGCTTACATATCCTACATAGCCTCCCCCCTATGTAATGTTAAGGAGGGGGATGTGGGAAGTTCTGTTTACTCTAATGAACCCGGTCTGTACTGTGCTGGCAGATCTCATTATCAGCTGTAAACTAGATAAGAACACTGTCTGTCCTAACAAAGGGTTACAATTAGGGATGTGCCAATATCATTTGTTCAATACCAAGTATAAGAACTGTTCCTCACTGATACCAATTACCAATACTTTTTTTAAAGTGACATGCGACATGTTTTCTAAACCAATACAGACTAATGATTTTAGGACAGTGGTGGGCCGCCAGGGCCCAGTCACAGCCACTGCAACCCTGGTAGTTCTGCAACTGACTCCAAGCTGTAGAGGGACCACAAATTCCAGCAATACATTATACAGCAATGCAGAATACCGTCAGCTATAGAGGACTACAAATCCCAGCAATACATTATACAGCAATGCAGAATACCATCAGCTATAGAGGACTACAAATCCCAGCATTCCATAATACACAATGCAGAAAACCATCAGCTATAAAGGCATTCAAATCCCATGAATCCATTATACAGCAATGCAGAACAAAACCATCAGCTATAGAGGACTACAAATACAGGAATCCATTACACAGCAATGCAGAAAACCATCAGCTATAGAGGACTACAAATATCAGCAGTCCATTATACAGCAATGCAGAATACTATCAGCAATAGAGAACGACAAATCCCAACAATACATTTATACAGCAATGCAGAATAATATGAAGCTACATGCCCTGTGTTGCTCACCAGGGCTGTGCTGCGTCTCAGAAGGTTGTGCGGGGTCTGACCATGGCTGTGTAGGGTCTGACCAGGGCTGTAACAGGGTCTCAGGAGGCTATGCGGAGTCTGACCAGGGCTGTGCATGGTCTCAGGAGGATGAGATGATACAGTCTCAGCAGAGCTGTACAGGGTCTCACCAGGGCTGTGCAGGGTCTCAGGAGGATGTTCAGGGTCTCACCAGTGCTGTGCAGGGTCTCACCAGAGCTGTGTGTGGGGTCTCAGGAAGATGTGCGTGGTCTCACTATGGCTGTGTGCAGTCTCACCAGGGTTGTGCGGTCTCACCAGGGGTGTGTAGTCTTTCCAGGGCTGTGTGCAGTCTCACCAGGGCTGCGTGCAGTCTCACTAGGGCTGCGTGCCGGTCTCACTAGGGCTGCATGTGGGTTTAACCAGAGCTGTATGTGGGTGTCACCAGGGCATGTGGGTCTCATCAGGGCTGCATGTGGGTGTCACCAGGGCTGCAAGTGGGTGTCACCAGGGCTGCATGTGTGTGTCACCAGAGCTGCGTTCAGTTGTCACCAGGGCTGCCGCAAAGTCCCTAGCAGGTAGCCTGAGGTTGGCAAGAAGTGCAGGACCTCGGGCAGCCGCTCCTGTTTAAAAATGCCCGGTATCGGCACCGATACCGATATTATTATTGGTATCGAGACATCCCTAGTTAAAAAAATATTGGGGGGAATTTATCAAAACTGGAGCAGAAGAATCTGGAGCAGTTGCCTATGGCAACCAATCATGTTCTCTCTTTGTTTGTTCAGTTAAGGTTTGAAAATGAAAGGTGGATGCTGATTGGTTACTATGGGCAACTGCTCCAGATTCTGTCTGCTCCAGTTTTGATTAATTCCCTCAATTGTATGTTAATAAGAAGATGCTCAGTTTGAACATCTAGCTTAAAGGAGAACTATGAGGTGAGTACTTTTCACTCACCTCATAGTTCTAGCCGACCTGTGACAATGAGACTGTCACAGGTCAGCTCAGTAGATCGGGAGGTGAGCGAACACATAACGGCGTTCGCTCACTTCTCAATCCTGTCACGGCCCTCAGCGCTGACTGGTGGAATGGACGGGGGAAGGGGCGGGCACAGCTGGCTCTGCCTCTAGATAGGCAGAGCCAGCTGTCAGTCACGCAGCTGGGCAGATCCCGGCATAATTGTCGGGATCCGCTTCAGCAGCGGCGTCTCAGTATACCACGAGCAGCTGCTCGCGGTATACTGCGGCGTCTCAGTATACCGCGAGTTTTAGCTCACGGTATACTGAGCTTAGGGTGATGGGAGGACGCTAGTTTGTGTCCTCCCGTTATCCTTAGGAGAACTATGGGGAAAAGCCCTGACCCCATAGTTCTCCTTTAACTTTCAAACTGCTCAGCGTAGCCTGGAATCTGCACAAAGATCTTCACCAAAGAAACAGATAAAAGGTAAGAAATATATTTTTAAAAATGATTTTTCGTTATGTTGTGTGAGTGGGAACTCATAACAAGCATATAGAGGGGGTTTTCTCAAATTTGACTGCAAAAGTGGAACTAGACACTAGTCTTGAATTAGTTATGCTAAGTGTATGAGAAACGTGTAACAAATAAAGTCTGTTTTATCCTAATTTGGTTCAAAATATGCGCTCACCGAACTTGCTCACTATTCTTTCCCTTTAAGGCGGTTAATCTCCTAGCAACCACATTTTGGGAAGACAGAGTTATTGATAGAAAGGTCAGTTCCGCTTCGCTCACTTGCACCGTCTGAATGAAACATTTCCACCATTAGAACTATAGAGTATATTGCACATTGCAGAGATGACAGCTGCTGACAGTTCCCTCCTGTTAACTCGGACTGCTGTCAGTGGAAATGATTACATGCAACTTTGGCGACAGCGCAGAAGAGATCTCCGCACCGCTCTGACTGATTGATGCCAAGATCTTGTTCCATCTAAAATGACACATATACACATAAGTTAAATGATCACCTTGCATTGGTGATAATTTGCTGCTTCCCTGTGTATGTGCAGCTAAGAGATCATTATGCTCCTTACTGCCTAGCTCTGATGATAGGATCAATATGAACTGTGAGAATAGATGAGAGCTCTGTGAAAGGCTCTCATTGACTGCTGTGATACAAATTACCATGTTAAAAGGTAATTTCACCCTGTAAACTCTTGATATAGACTTTCAGTGAAAGAATTAACTCTACATACACTACTGGTATCTCAAAGGGGACCCATAACAACAACCCACTCATCCTGCACCATGATAACAACTGATGGTTTTTTATGTGTATGGGGGGGGGGTAGAAGTGTATTAGGCCCCATTCACACCTGTATCTTTATGTGCTATTAGGCATTCCTGCATCAGGAACATGCGATTTCCTAATCTGGTGTTTACAAGTGGCAGCTGTCACCTTCACCTTCAGAAGTGGCAACCCATCACAGGGTCCAGATGAGGGTTTAGTTTTGTAGTCAGTTTACCCATCAGATAAAAGTTGAAAGTCAGGTACATAATTTGGGGTACAGTTTATACTATGGCTCATTTCTGAAACATATAGCTCTGTGCCAATAACTGTGACATTGTTATAATAATATACTGTATATATAAAAATCAGTCTTAATGTTACTATTTTTTACTTGTTAAAACCATTTTTATGCATATTTTATGAAGCTTAAAATCATGTGACCAATATTGCAAGGTATGGACTCAACGGCGCTAACACAATACAAATAACACTTTACGTATACAATAGATCTATAGTGGACACAATATTCACACTTCAGATTGTGCCAGTATAATAGCTCCTGATGCATATACCGGACTAATGCTGTCAGATTCCTCTTCACAGGAACATGACACATTTCAGAATCAGTCACATGTGTTATCCCACAAGGGCACCTACATGCGGGGCATCTCACATGCCAGAAGGTCTATTTGCTCCACATTGGCATCCCTCCACCAGCCTAGATCCCTGGCCCCATGGTTGCCAAGTGCAGCAAAAGTATATATGTATGCACATTTGCAATTAGTTAGTATACTGATGCAGGAAGTTTACTATTGAGGAGAAGGTTGGGTGTTTATATAGTATAAGTCCACTTTGACAAAATGTTACTCCAATATATAGGTCGTATTGGAGATCAAAGCAAATCAATGAGACTTTAAAAAAAAAAATGCTCAAACGGGGATAGCTTTAACTTTTAGAACATAATGACAATGAATACACAGAGCACCTCCAAAAATCAGAAGGTTTTGGACTGTATTACACATCAACCGAGGTCACACAACACATTCACAGGTTTTCCACTAGAGCGCTCTTATAATGTTAAAAAAGAGCTGCAGTAATAAAAAACAAAAGAACTCCAATCTGAATTTACAGTGGGTATAGAAAAGAATCACCCCACTTTTATCACATGTTGTTGCTTTGCAACCTGAAATGAAGACAGACACAGTTTTTGTTTTATCCAGCCATATTTACTCAGAGCAACTTATAACATCCAAGTGAATGATATAACACCAATATGTCAGAATTTTTTTTTAATCAAAAACAGAATTACTGAGTTGGAAAAAGGATCACGTAAACTCAATCAGGTGTAGCTAATCACTTTCTCAATGGGACACAAAGCCATTTGACTTTTAACTGTGATCAGCTGTTGGGGTAATTTTGATTAGCGCAACATGAGAAGAGCTTGCCTGGAGCATTTCAGTCCCAGATAGTGCAACTGAAGCAAACAATCAACTAAGGGTGGCAAGGCAAAGTCAAAAGGTCTCCGGGATAAAGTTGTGGACAGGCAAGTCAGGAGATGGATAAAAAAAATTCAAAGGCTTTATCAATGCCTAGAAGCACTGTGAAGTCTATTATTAAGAAGTGGAAGGTATTTGTTACAACACAGACCCTTTCTGGATCAGGATGTCACTCCAAACCGGATGAAAGAGCCAGGAAGAAACTGGTCATAGAGACTACGGGGAGGCCTACAGCAATTCTGAAGCGTTTGCAGGAATTTATGACAAAGAGTGGTCATTGTGTGCATGTGACAGCAATATCACAAATACTCCACAAATGTGGCTTTTACGGGAGGGTTGTCACTCCTCAAGAAAGGCCACATACAGTTACGACTGAGCTTTGCCAAAACGCACCTTGAAGATTCTGAGGCCACATGGAAAAAAGTGTTATGGTCAGATGAGACTAAAATTGAATTGTTTGGTCTCAACACCAAACGATGTCTGGCGGAAATCCAATAAAGCTCACCATCCAAATAACACTATTCCTACAGTAAAGCATGGAGGTGGTAATATCCTGTTATGGAGGGGGTAATATCCTGTTATGGGTGTGGCAGTATCCTGTTATAGGGGTGTTTCTCTGCAGCAGGGACTAGAGCACTTGTCAAGATAGAAGGAAAAATGGATGGGGCAAAATACCCTCAAATTATTGAGGAAAATCTCCTGCCCTCTGCTAGAAAGTTGTCAATGGGAAGAAGGTTTACCTTCCAACATGACAATGACCCGAAGCACACAGCAAAAATGACCACACAGTGGTTGAAGGAGAAAAATGTGAATGTCCTTGCATGGCCTAGTCAGAGCCCAGACTTAAACCCCATTGAAATATGTGGAATGACTTGAAGACTCCAGTCCACAAATGGCCACCATCAAATTTAACTGAACTTGAGCAGTTCTGCAAAGAGGAGTGGGTAAGTCTAGATGTGCAAAGTTAGTGAAGACATATCTCAACAGACTAAAGGCTGTAATTAAAGCAAACGGTGGTTCAACAAAATACTGACAATGGGGGTGATCCTTTTTTCAACTCAGTGATTCTGTTTTTGATTTTTTTTCTGACATGCTGGTGTTATATCTTTCACATGCACTGAGTAAATACAGCTGGATAAAACAAAAACTGTTCCTGTCTTCATTTCAGGCTGCAAAGCAACAAAATTAGATTATTTTAAAAGGGGGGGGGGGGATTCTTTTCTATACCCTCTGTATGGAAGGAAGCCAGGTGGTGTGTAAAGACTCGCCATACGGCTTCCAGATTAACAAGAAAGTCTGTCCCCTCTTACCTTTGTATGTTCAGCCTGTCACCCGTGTCCTCTCCAGCCAGAACTCGGCCTTCTTCCGGTACCCAGCCGGTGCCGTCTGGCCTGCCAATCAGGAAGCCGGGCGCTGTGTAATGACGCAACGCCGTGCTTTCTGATTGGCCAGGAGGCCGGCTCCATGCTCCCTCATCATGAGATGATGAGGGAGCATGAAGCCAGCTTCCCGGGCCAATCAGAATGCCGGGGCGCTGCTTCATTACACGGCGCCCGGCTTCCTGATTGGCCAGCTTCCCGACCAATCAGGAAGCCGGGCAGCGCCTCATTACACGCATCATTACAGGAAGTATCGGGCTAGGCATTGGAGCATTTGGGCGAGTACTAGTACCAAATACTCGGTATCGGCACCTATATCGATACTAGTATCGGTATAGGTGCATCCCTAATTTTAACCAATAAATCTGGAACTAAGGGGAGAAACAAAAATGCCCCCTTCTCTTACTATAACTATAGGATTAATGATTACAGATAGGGTTGCACAGATACCAAGTACAGTACTCGTTACAAGTACGAGTACATGTGCCGATACTTTTAAGCTCCAAGACTACACTAGAGAAAAATTCAAAAGTTAGGAGGCAGCTGCCATTTGTAAGGAGTACACGGAGCTCCTGGGATTTGTCTTCAAGAAAAATACAGCAAGTCCACTTGCCTTGACCTATTTTTTAAAGATATACCATGACCTGGATGAATGAGAACCTTCACAAACATATGTATTATAAGCAATATAAGCATTATGAGCATTGTGGTCGTGTCATGCAACTGAATGGGCAATATAACTGCTTGTTTCTTGGGGCCATGAAGTTTGCTACTGAACTGCAGGGCACGACATTATTCAGAGTTCCAGAGAAAAGACAAACACATTATTCCTGCTAGGAATATATTAAATTAAATTACATTGCCAGTGTTTAACACAAAACATAATTTTAGCAGTCATTTATCAAGCCGAACACATACGTTAATAAGGCATGGACAACACGAAATTAGGCATTGCAAGATTAAACAGAAATTTGCAAATGTTATTAAAGTATTTAATGGAAATTTACATAAAATGTAAATGACTCCTATAATGAGAACTGTTTAAAATCCGTTGCTTCATTATCTAATAATTGTTTCAGAAAATACTTAAAATGAGCAGAAAAAAAATTAACTGTTTATACTATGGATAATTCATCTTTTGAAGGCTTTTTTATTTCAGCCGTGGATTTATCCAATCTCCCTATGAACCATTTAGAGGGTTTTTCTTATCAAGGTGTTATACAGTATAAAAATCTTGTTAATGATTCTTAGGATTTTTGTATCCTTTGTTCCATTATCTAATACTTGTTTAAGCATATACTTAAAATGAGCAGAAAAAAAAACCTTTATACTATGGATAATTAATCTTTGAAGGTTTTTTTTTTACTTCACCCATGATTTTAACCAATCTCCCTCTCCCTATGAAACATTTAAATGTTTTTTCTTAATGAGGTTTTATTTATACATTTTGTAAATAACTCTTAGGATGAGAATTTGTTTGTCTTATTCTTTGCTCTATGATCTAATAATTGTTTCAGCAATTACTTAAAATGAGACATAAATAAATAAGTGTTTATCCTATGGAAAATGTGTCTTTTTTTTTTTAACTGCGGATTGATCCAATCTCAATATGAACCATTTAAAGGGGTTTTCTAATTGGGGCTTTGAATATATTCAGTTTATTTATTATAATGTTCTTTTTTAAGTCAAAATAGAAGGATGCTGTTTTGCATAGGACTACAGACACAGCTTGCTGTAACTCTTTTCTTCTGGGCAGCTTGAACTCAGCATGGCGTAAACTATGCCCGTTCTTTCAGTGTTACTGAAAATTCCTGGTCTCTAATCTATCACAGACCTATAAAATTCAATGTGAAAAGAAATGTATACATTTAGAACTTGCTTTAATGATGAGAGTGGGGCAGTTGGGTGACGGAGAACCAGAACCAGGTTCTACAAAAAGGGCCAGATTTACTCTCTCTGCTGCCCCAAGGCCAGGTTCCTCAATGCGGCCCCTAATCACCAACCCCCCCCATGCAGAATGGCAGATCTGCAGGCTGCATACAAATGATCTCGGTGATCGGGGAAGAGGCAGAGCGCGAGGGGGGCCAAGTCGCTGCACCATGGGCCTCTGGGTTGTACTTGCCCCCTGGGCTAAAAGTTGCCAGTCAGCCCCTGTTCACCATCCCTTGGCCAAGAGCAAGATACTAGAATTTGACCCTATACTCTTGCTGTAAGGAATGCCAGTTTCAATGTTTGGGTTGATCAGATTAACTTTGCAGTGATGGTTAAAAACGCTAAAACCCCTTAGGGCATTCCTGCAGTATCTCATAGACAGAACAAGGGTACCATGACTGCAACATAGTAGATAATGTGCTACTAATTCCAAAATTTGTATCATCTCTGCAACCACCAAGCTCTTATACCTGGATGTGTTGTCCTAAACCACCAGTAATGTTCAAGCACAGAGGTTGTTACTTTTTTATATGTCACTATAGCAAGAGTAGTCAACCTCGGCACTCCATCTGTTGTAGAACTACAAGACCCATGAGGCACTGCAAGACTCTGATAGCCATATGCATCACTCCCAGAGGCAGAAGCATGATAGGATCCATAGTTTCGTCAAAGCTGGAGTGCCGAGGTTGCCTACCCCTGCACCATAGGGTCCATTTAAAAAGTAGCAGTATGGCCATACTGAAGCCATACCTTTGCTTTAAAAAAATTACACTATAAAAAAAAGTACTGCACATTTATATAGCAGAGCAATGTGCTTTACAATCATACATTGTGCTCAGATGGCTTCAGGAATTGTGTCAAATTCACATGACCTGCTACTTACCAATCAACACTGTGGGGCACCACAGGCTCCAAACCACAGCCAATTCTTTATGAATGGACCAAGAAATGTGATTGTGGCATGCATAGCCTAGCAGAGAATAACAGAAAATGAATAATGCTATCTGCTCTCTGTTATAAATGGACCCAGTGGTGTAACTATATGTAATGTCCTTGCCTGCCGCGAGCCGTATGCGTTCCAGCGTGGAACGCATCGGCCGCGTCGCGCAGGCCACTTCCCTCTCGGAGGGGGAGCTTCTCTGCTCTCCACCGTGGAACGCGGAAGTGACGTCAGGGCCGAGTCACTTCCGGGTTCGCGGACTATTTAAAGGTTCTGTGGACGCCATGGAAGCGTTCCACTATTGTGCTTGATGCCCTACACAAGCCAGGAGCTCCACGAACCACACACACACCTCTGAACCTTGATCTACCTGACTGCTGACTGCTTGGAACCGCAAGTATTTGTAACAAGTGGGGGATTGGTACTTGCCTTAGTTGAACTGTCTAACTACCAAAACCCTTGGCTAAGGAACCAATATAGTATACTATGACAACTGGCTTGCTTGTTCATTCCTGATTGAACGTGTGTATATACCTTTATTCTGGATTAGGACTGTTACATACCCTCTGATTCTAACTCTGTGTGTACTGAATCGTTTAGTCCTGAGTTGTGTAAACAATACATTGTTCAACTTCCTCACCTCAATTGTGGCAAATGATGCAAGAACCCCTCACTCTCCGTTAAGATTGAGAGAGACGCCTGGGGTTCAAGCCTGATTGCCATACCCAGCCTTCAATCACCTTCTCAAGTCCGCAGCTGTGATCCATTCCCCTCTCCCAGCAACAGGTGCATTACACTATAGCCATACAGCCCAAGGAGCTGCTATGGGACCTGGGGGTGGAAGGGGGACCCGTTAGGTTGTTGAGGCAAATTAAACATAGAAAATGTGAAGATAACACAGTACTGTATCATTAATGGTTGAAGTGTTTGCAGTTGATGACAACTCTAATCCCCTGTAAAGTCTACAATGTAGAGACAACTTCAGATGCACAAGAGGAGTCTTTGGGATCTTGACATCGTTACTCACAGTTCAGCGAGAGGTCATCAGGGGGGCCCTCATCACATTTTAATATGGGGCCCCATGATCTGTAGTTATGGCCTGGAATGGACCAGCTATAACAACGGTACATCATTTATCTTAGGTCTGTTGATAACTTTATCTTTCCAACAATGCATACATAACAATGTTGTACTCCTAAAAGTTGTATTGCTGGAAAATAATGATAGTATAAAACAAAGATGTTATAAGCTAGAATTCTCTTTCAGTATTAAACTGAAAGCAACTTACATACAGGTACAATGACCACGGAGACCTGTGTCTCCTCTTTGTAGTTTTGGCAATCACTGCTTTTCTCATGTATCTCACCCAAAGAACTAAAGCAGAACAATTCCATTGATACAACTTTTTCTTTGCGGATAAAAGATGAATTGGTCAGGTTAATGGTCAGACACAGTTATATACACCCCTAGGCTAGCACTAAATGACCCTAGCCTAGTGTTGGAATGTGAACTGGATGGGAGCTGGATTAAATCCTTTAGGGCCACCCTTACTTTTTCCCTGAAAAGGCTTTGTATATATTGTACATTGTACATATAGATAGGATCTTGGCTTTGTGAATTTTTCTACAGTGAGTCTCTTTAGAGACAGTGTAGTATTTGGATAGAAAGCAAGGGGAGGCTTTTTAATCGATAGGTCAATAATTAAAGCATAACCCAAGAAGAAAAATGCCACAAACTGCAGCTTACCAGTCCTTAGGTGTGGTGGCTGCTTTAGTTTTCTTTGATTTAGGCTTTTTAACCTTTATTTTCACCTGGTGATCCTGCCAATAACACACATCCTGTCTTACTGTGACAACAATCACTCACTGTATTGTATCTAAGAAGTGTTGTCACCCGTAGACTGATAGTATTGTTGGACTTCAGAACACTTTCCTCCCTCCTCATCTCTATAATGAAGGGGGGAGGGGGTTCTAGACTGCAGAGAAAACAAAGAAGAATGCTAACTAATAACAGCCAGCACAGAAAGGTATCAGCTCACAAGATTTCTGGCAGGATCGACAGGTTATTTTTTGCACTTATTGAACAGTTATGATAAAACACTATCAATGATACATTTTATGGACTGAAAGGGATCAAATAAGAGAAGTTCATTGTTAGGGTTTGCATACACTTCATATGTGACATGCAGTGCTTTAACAAACAAAATGTTAACCAGTTCGTCTTTAGATCCACTTAAATGAGACCCCATTGCCAGACCACTCATTTCAACAAACATTTTCCCATGATATTATGATGTTTTCCCATGATATTATATGAGCATTTAACATATTTTATGCATGTTATTTCCCTGCAAAAGCCTCCCTTTTGTATACATCCTAAAGCCCTGAGACTGCTGCTGGACGCCGCCATCTTGGATGTAATATCAGCAGCCCCAGTAGACCCAGAGCTGTCACTCAAAGCACATGCTAAAAGGTAAATGCACTTTCCCAGGGGAATTGGTGAAATTGGAATTCCCCCTTCCAATCTTGCCCCCTCTCCCCCAATTGCTATATTTCCCCTCCGCCGGTGCCGGTGTACCATCTCTATTCCATATTGTCATGTAACGCAGCCCCGTGCAATGTATTTTGAATTTTGCTTGCAAATAGGGAGCACTCAGGGGCCAGATTGGAGGGGGTAATTCCATTCTCCAAAATTCAATTGGGAAAATGGAATTACCCTTAAAGTATGTCCCTTCATTCCTCCCCTGACAGCTACATAAAAGGTGAGGGGAGGGGCAGAGGAGTTGGGCTAGCACAGACAGTATTCAGACACTTCCAGAAGAGGAAAGGGCGATGACATGCAAGAGGAGAGAAAGCTAGGAAATTGACTCTTCCTGGAGTAGTGTGCCTGTATTCACTTGCAGGCACACTGCAAGTGAATACAACATCATTTATGTAAAAGAATAACATTTAAAATGCTTAGTGTTTCTGAGCTTATACCTGCAAATTTTTTAAGTTGATGACAGGGTCTCGTTTTGTAGCTGCCAGAGGAGGAATAAAGGGGAATATTAAAGAAGCTCTGGTTCTACGGATGCTGCTGAGATCACATCCAAAATCTTGGGGTTCTCAGGAGGTCTACACAAGGGAGACTTTTACAGGTAAATAACATGCAAACAATATGATAATCTTATAGGAAGATTTTTATGATAATGAATGGTCTATGTGACCTTTTGGAGAAGGATTTAGACTCGCATGCTGCACAGGCTTTATATCTGCACCGGCACACAATAAATGCATAGAAAATGATGAAAATGACCCAAGTCCACCATAAGGGGTTTTGAGCTTTAAAATGTAAAGTCGACTCAGTGAAATGTGCTGCTGCATTTTTAATGGTGGTCATACAACTCCATTTACAAGTGTGTATCAGTAAAAGCATTTAAATGCTGCATTTAAAATGCGTTCATACTACCACTTGCCCTCATGACACCGCTGTTATCTGTCTGCTGGATATATCTCTTAGGCTGCGACTGAGCCGTTATTTACTTCTGCTACACTGCCTTCATCTTAGTCTCCCGGCTAAATTCGGTCTGATGAGCTGAAAAAGACAACTCAATGAGCACATCACTATTTAACACACAGGTACGTGCTCAGCCCAGTGTCCGGGAGTGGTCACAAAGTTCTATCATCCAACCATTGTCCTTATTTTGAATCACTCAAACTTTATTAAGCTTTATGGAAATATACATTGATTAAAAGCTAAAGTAGAATCTGTTTTGCATTTCCTTGTTCTTTCCAAAGTCAACATGCTAATTAGATTTTTGAATAGAATCTTTCTATTTACACCACGTTGCCTTATTTTTACACCCAGTGACATTATCACTCGATCTCTGTGCTTCTCTAGGCAATGCAGCTTGCTGAACATAGCTTCCTGAAAACATCATAGCACCCGGCCTCAGTATTTCTTTCAAGAGCCCTCGGCCCTGATGCAAGCAGTGAGTTGGCTTTTGGGAGGCGTTATACAAATATCAAAGCATTGAAAGAACTGAAATACAATAACTGAAAGGGGCAGGCCAGTCAGGCTGGGAAGAAAAGAGCTAGATTGTGCTGGACAGACTCCACCAGGAAATGAGGGGGGCTCTATCTGACTTGCTGCAGCTTCTACTGAACGTCCGAGAAGCTCACAGTGTGCAGTGAAATCATAGTAAGCTATTTCGGTACAGCAGAGGAGTGCTGGTTCAACTGTGCGACTGAGGCTAAGTTCACACCTAGGCTACTCCTGACCGCGTGGCAATCCGCGCGGTTTTGTGCATGACAGCTGCACGGTCTGGAGTCGCCAAGGTGTGAACCGATCGCGCTGTCGGTGAAACGGCGCAGGGTCTGTCCGGGGAGGGGGTTGGTAGGTTTGGCTGTATTCACACCATTGCAGTCCGTTCAGATGCAGTCAGAAAAAGTACTGCTGGTCCTATTTTAGCTGGATCTGACTGCACCGGACCGCATCAAAATGCATCGGAACGCATACAAAAGAAAAAAAACAGAATTGATTGTGGCATCATCCAGGGACCTCCAGTGGAAAAAAATGGATCTGAATGTATAAAAAATGCATCACAAACGCGTCAAAATGCATCAAAACAGGTCGCAATGCAACTGCACAGACGCACGCAGTTGTGATGCAGTTTCTGGTGTGAACTAAGCATTAAGATTGACTCAATCCACAAATGGGAAACAAGTTAGGAAAATAAAATAGATAGAAGGGGGAGGCAGTGTTCCAAGTGAGGATCACTGGAAAAGTGGTTACTAAACAGACCGAGACCCGTAATTATTTGTAAAAGTATAAACTTTATTATAACAAAACCATCAAAATACCGCACCATCAAAACCACTTCTCATTGATTTCATAAAAGAACAACGTTGTTCATAGCACTCAAACACTCATTCATTCATCCTATGGGCCCCACACAGTCTACGGCAAAGCTGAAACCTTGATGGTTCAAAGGGAGGAACTCCCAATTGGGCACCTGTTTCCTATCAGTGATTATGCCCCTAGTGAACGGTAATCTTGGATCGGAAGAAGTGTTTGCAGATCGACTTTACGATGTAGCTGTTTCCTTCTGCAAGTGATACATCATAGTATCGGTTTATGGATATTTGAAGAAGAGAGTCTCTGTGATTGATGTAATTTCTGGATAATTGAATCCAATTGTATCAAATATGTGTTCATTGACCTCCACACACAGACTTCATTCTTTGATCTATCTTCTGATGTATCATTCACATTGGTTTGTGAGTTATTCTAACATTCCGATAACAATTTCATCCTGGTATTAATTATTCAAGGGGGAGACATGTACAGGACTGTTTTATACTGTTTTGTAGTCAGCCGTACTCACGATTAGTTGTCTCGTACGCCTTCTTTTTGGATTCAGGAAGTCCTGTAATTAAACGCTGCCACAGATATTGGATGTATCCATGTCCACTTCAGGATGGCTGTAGGGAAGTTATGTATGGCTCGTCACGTGAATAATATGTCCTTCCGTCACCGTTGTTCGGGAAACAAAATCCTCACGGGAGCTGCCGTCTGTGCGGGTCACATAGTATGTGTAGCATACATTCAGTGGTCGACGCGTTTCGCCCCGCCCATCGGGGCTTCGTCAGAACCTTGTGGATGGCTGGTGGGTGGTTACCTTAAATAACTCTTTCACACCTGCTGTGTAATTACATCCAGGATGTATAATTGATGATAGAGTGTTAGTGAGGGCTACATACTTATAAAAAACAATAAATGCCTTTTCTTTAATGCCGAAAGCATTCAACAGACAGGAGTATTCATATTCGAACACTATCTAAGTATACTAAAAACTGCCAGGTAATTGTCTAATTAACCGATATTTGGGGAGGAAGGATAAATGATTGGACTGGTCTATACATCTGAGAAAGTTGAGGTATATTTCCACTGTTATTTGTATTGAAATGAATCTTTTTAGAGGAAGACATTGAGGTTCATTTCATTGTTCAGGCCTGCGGGTGTTAAGATATTCAGCCTGTACACCCACATTTCGGTCTGATTAGTAACCACTTTTCCAGTGATCCTCACTTGGAACACTGCCTCCCCCTTCTTTCTATGCCAATTTGGTTACATGACCTTGATGACCAGTTCTAACCACATACGAGGGGATTGACTCAGTAATATTGGATCTCCAGGGAAGAAATATATTTCTTTCAGGAAAATAAAATAGGCAATGTTAAGAGATTAGATTACAAGCATTGTGAATCCACAATGGAATTCCCTATTTTACGTATTACCGAAAAAAAAAAAACTTCATTCTGTAACAACTGTCATTCATTTAAAGCAGAACTCTAAAATATCTGAAATAGAGGTTAATGCTTGGATGGAATGGACCAGGTGTGATCTCTGATTCCCTGATTCGCCACTTCATAAAATGCAACAATAAAGGGTGGCAAATGCAACATTTATCAGATTATATATGTGGCAAATGTTACTAAAACTTGGAAGTGCCAGGGTCAAAAAATGTAGCAAGCCTTCCGATGGGAAAGTGGTGGCAAATGACCAATAAACCAATCTGCTGTTTTACATATATATATTGCAGAGCTCTCATTTTAGAAAGTCTATCTTACTCCAGCCTCATGGGTACATGGCCTCTGATCATCTCCATCAGAACGTCTTCAGTCTCTGACCATCTCTAGTAGCACATCTTCAGTCTACGACCATCTCTAGCAGTACATCTTTAGTCTCTGACCATCTTCAGCAGCACATCTCCAGTCTCTGACCATCTCCAGGAGCATGTCTTCAGTCTCCGACCATCTCCAGCAGCACATCGTCACTCTCTGACCATCTCCAGCAGCACATCTTCAGTCTCTGACCATCTCCAGCAGCACTTCTTCAGTATCTGGCCATCTAAAAAGATGCATGCGTCATACACTCTGGGGGGAGTAAGTTTTGGGGGAGTCAATGATGTAGAAAGATCTGGGTGTTCTGGTAGACCATAGACTGAATAATAGCATGCAATGTCAAGCCGCAGTTTCTAAAGCAAGCAAAATACTTTCTTGTAATATACGGGGTCTAGACTCCAGAGAGAGAGACATCATCCTGCCCCTGTACAAAGTATTAGTAAGACCTCATCTGGAATATGGAGTTCAGTTTTGGACTCCAGTTCACAAAAATGATGTTGTGGAACTGGAGAAAGTGCAGCGAAGGGCGACTAAACTCATAAGAGGCATGGAAGAGCTCAGCTATGCGGAAAGATTAACTGACCTGAATTTGTTCTCTCTGGAGAAGAGACGATTAAGGGGGGACATGATCACCAATAAATACATAAATGGCCCATATAGTGAGCTTGGTGCCAAATCATTCACTTTAAGGTCACTGCAAAGGACAAGGGGGCACTCTGTGTCTGGAGAAAAAGAGGTTTAACCTTTGCATACGGAAAGGATTCTTCACAGTGAGAGCTGTGAAAATGTGGAATAGACTCCCCCAGGAGCTAGTTCTAGCGAGCTCAGTTAATTGTGCTAAAAAAAAAATCTGGATGAATTCCTAAGTGCACAGAATATTACTGGATATTGAGTTCTTATAGGTATATTAAGCACCAGAGATAGTTGATCCAGGGAATATCTGATTGACTTATGGGGTCAGGAAGGAATTTTTTTCCCCTGTTGGAGCAAATTGAACCATGCTTTATAGGGTTTTTTTTTACTTCCTCTGGATCAACAGGGGGGTAACCATGGGCATAGTGTTCTGTTTAGGCTTTTCTTCTTTTTTTTATTTTCTCCGTATCTCTATAGGTTGAACTCGATGGACTTGTGTCATTTTTCAACCTGACTAACTATGTAACTATGGGGTCTATTCACGAAGCTGCCGAAGGATCTGGCCGTAGCTTCGGTCGTATTACCGAAAAAAAAAAAACTTCATTCTGTAACAACTGTCATTCATTTAAAGCAGAACTCTAAAATATCTGAAATAGAGGTTAATGCTTGGATGGAATGGACCAGGTGTGATCTCTGATTCCCTGATTCGCCACTTCATAAAATGCAACAATAAAGGGTGGCAAATGCAACATTTATCAGATTATATATGTGGCAAATGTTACTAAAACTTGGAAGTGCCAGGGTCAAAAAATGTAGCAAGCCTTCCGATGGGAAAGTGGTGGCAAATGACCAATAAACCAATCTGCTGTTTTACATATATATATTGCAGAGCTCTCATTTTAGAAAGTCTATCTTACTCCAGCCTCATGGGTACATGGCCTCTGATCATCTCCATCAGAACGTCTTCAGTCTCTGACCATCTCTAGTAGCACATCTTCAGTCTACGACCATCTCTAGCAGTACATCTTTAGTCTCTGACCATCTTCAGCAGCACATCTCCAGTCTCTGACCATCTCCAGGAGCATGTCTTCAGTCTCCGACCATCTCCAGCAGCACATCGTCACTCTCTGACCATCTCCAGCAGCACATCTTCAGTCTCTGACCATCTCCAGCAGCACTTCTTCAGTATCTGGCCATCTAAAAAGATGCATGCGTCATACACTCTGGGGGGAGTAAGTTTTGGGGGAGTCAATGATGTAGAAAGATCTGGGTGTTCTGGTAGACCATAGACTGAATAATAGCATGCAATGTCAAGCCGCAGTTTCTAAAGCAAGCAAAATACTTTCTTGTAATATACGGGGTCTAGACTCCAGAGAGAGAGACATCATCCTGCCCCTGTACAAAGTATTAGTAAGACCTCATCTGGAATATGGAGTTCAGTTTTGGACTCCAGTTCACAAAAATGATGTTGTGGAACTGGAGAAAGTGCAGCGAAGGGCGACTAAACTCATAAGAGGCATGGAAGAGCTCAGCTATGCGGAAAGATTAACTGACCTGAATTTGTTCTCTCTGGAGAAGAGACGATTAAGGGGGGACATGATCACCAATAAATACATAAATGGCCCATATAGTGAGCTTGGTGCCAAATCATTCACTTTAAGGTCACTGCAAAGGACAAGGGGGCACTCTGTGTCTGGAGAAAAAGAGGTTTAACCTTTGCATACGGAAAGGATTCTTCACAGTGAGAGCTGTGAAAATGTGGAATAGACTCCCCCAGGAGCTAGTTCTAGCGAGCTCAGTTAATTGTGCTAAAAAAAAAATCTGGATGAATTCCTAAGTGCACAGAATATTACTGGATATTGAGTTCTTATAGGTATATTAAGCACCAGAGATAGTTGATCCAGGGAATATCTGATTGACTTATGGGGTCAGGAAGGAATTTTTTTCCCCTGTTGGAGCAAATTGAACCATGCTTTATAGGGTTTTTTTTTACTTCCTCTGGATCAACAGGGGGGTAACCATTTCAGCCGAACATGCTGAGCATGTTCGGCCGACCCGAAGCCACACGAAGCAAGCCGATGTACGGCTGATTTCAGCCGATGTACGGCTGAAATTAGCCGTACCAGCCTGAAGTGAATAGCCGAACAGTGTTCGGCTCACTTCACTTCAGATCGGTCATTCACTCGGCTGCCCTCGGCAGCTTCGTGAATAGACCCCTATGTAACTATCTCCATCAGCACATCTTCAGTCTCTGACCATCTCCAGCAGTACGTTTTCAGTCTCTGACCATCTCCTGTAGCATATCTGCAGTCTTGGACAATATAACATTTACTGAATATAACTTGTCAGAGGCTGCACTTAAGGGTCCCCTGTATCAAAAAAGTTGAACACCATTGCTCTGGAGGCTCTAAACTGACCATAGTTGAAAGGCTGGGCTGGAAATTCAGATGAAAAAATAATTACTGCAGCTGATTCCATCACAGATATCCACTCGAAACCAAAAGATTTATTATGTATGGAATTGTCCTAGATATAAGCTTGATAGTTCCTCCTGCTCGATATGCCTTCTTTTGTGTGAGTCATTAGAGAGCCCAATATTATGTGATTTATGTGGATTTACTTCTTATTGATCTTTCACTGTAAATTTGAATTGCTTTTCTCCTCTCTGCAGACACCTCATTTCTGAGAACAATGACTGTACAGCCTCTGTGTTTATCTGTTTCCATTTCAGAGGCTGCCGGATAAAGAAAAGTGGAAGGGAAAAGTTGTGTGCCGTGCTGATTCTGAAAATGGTTATTCGGGTCCTTCCTGCAAAGTAGATGCTTGGTCCACTGTGCAATAATATTCTCCTCCATGCATAAGGGGGGAGATTCATCAAGCTTGTAATGAAACAGCACGCACTTGATTCTAATTTATATTGGGTATGCGGGTAAATTTTACCGATCATCGAGCATAGCTATAATAGATAATTATTATATTGTTGTATGCGTTGATGTAAACGCATATGATGAATGCGTTTATCTTCCTGGAAAGGGAATTTGTTGAACATAATATTTAACTTTGCTCCCTGGCAATGTGCATTTAAAGGGCTTTCCTACTTTCATGGAGAAAATGAAAAACTCTACTCACACCTCTGTTTTTGACTGGCGAGAAACCCTTAATGATCAGCTGTTTTACCAGTACTGCAAGAGACTGGGCTCGTTCACACCATAACATGCATTATAACACGCATTACCGCAATTCAATGTAACACACTGCAGATGCACGTTGCATTGCCATTTAAAGTAGAGGTGCACCGAAAGGAACATTTCAAAACCGAAATTTAAAATAATGTTGGGCCGAAACTGAAAATGTTTTTTATTTTAACTTTTGATTTTTAAATGATATATTTTTTATTATTGCCGATGTACGGCTGAAATTAGCCGTACCAGCCTGAAGTGAATAGCCGAACAGTGTTCGGCTCACTTCACTTCAGATCGGTCATTCACTCGGCTGCCCTCGGCAGCTTCGTGAATAGACCCCTATGTAACTATCTCCATCAGCACATCTTCAGTCTCTGACCATCTCCAGCAGTACGTTTTCAGTCTCTGACCATCTCCTGTAGCATATCTGCAGTCTTGGACAATATAACATTTACTGAATATAACTTGTCAGAGGCTGCACTTAAGGGTCCCCTGTATCAAAAAAGTTGAACACCATTGCTCTGGAGGCTCTAAACTGACCATAGTTGAAAGGCTGGGCTGGAAATTCAGATGAAAAAATAATTACTGCAGCTGATTCCATCACAGATATCCACTCGAAACCAAAAGATTTATTATGTATGGAATTGTCCTAGATATAAGCTTGATAGTTCCTCCTGCTCGATATGCCTTCTTTTGTGTGAGTCATTAGAGAGCCCAATATTATGTGATTTATGTGGATTTACTTCTTATTGATCTTTCACTGTAAATTTGAATTGCTTTTCTCCTCTCTGCAGACACCTCATTTCTGAGAACAATGACTGTACAGCCTCTGTGTTTATCTGTTTCCATTTCAGAGGCTGCCGGATAAAGAAAAGTGGAAGGGAAAAGTTGTGTGCCGTGCTGATTCTGAAAATGGTTATTCGGGTCCTTCCTGCAAAGTAGATGCTTGGTCCACTGTGCAATAATATTCTCCTCCATGCATAAGGGGGGAGATTCATCAAGCTTGTAATGAAACAGCACGCACTTGATTCTAATTTATATTGGGTATGCGGGTAAATTTTACCGATCATCGAGCATAGCTATAATAGATAATTATTATATTGTTGTATGCGTTGATGTAAACGCATATGATGAATGCGTTTATCTTCCTGGAAAGGGAATTTGTTGAACATAATATTTAACTTTGCTCCCTGGCAATGTGCATTTAAAGGGCTTTCCTACTTTCATGGAGAAAATGAAAAACTCTACTCACACCTCTGTTTTTGACTGGCGAGAAACCCTTAATGATCAGCTGTTTTACCAGTACTGCAAGAGACTGGGCTCGTTCACACCATAACATGCATTATAACACGCATTACCGCAATTCAATGTAACACACTGCAGATGCACGTTGCATTGCCATTTAAAGTAGAGGTGCACCGAAAGGAACATTTCAAAACCGAAATTTAAAATAATGTTGGGCCGAAACTGAAAATGTTTTTTATTTTAACTTTTGATTTTTAAATGATATATTTTTTATTATTATTTTTGAATAAAAAATTTTTATATTTATTTTTATTTATTTATTCATTTTTTATTAAATATTTTTATTTTTGACTTTACTTTTAGGGGCTTTGGGAAAATATTAATTAAAATTAAAAAAATTAAAATATTAAACAGACCCCTGATATTTCGCTTCTAAAATAGAAAAGAGATTGAGGACACAGAGTCCTCAATTTCTTTTTCTGCAGCCCCTGTTATACATGAACAGGAATCCTCTATACTGAGTGCTCTTGTTCATTCATACCTTGTGGATATAGGGTACTTACTATGTTCAAAATCATGAATGAATAGGAAGTGATATAGCTCACTTCCCATTCATTCATAACTGGACATAGTAAGCACACACAATTTCTCTCCTCCCTGCTGGGACACAGAGCAGTGCCCAGCGGGGGGACAGAATACACGGATGCACCTCTGTATCGGCCAGAAAATGGCACTTTCGGCATTATGCTAAAAGTGCCATTTTCGGCCGATATGTTTCGGCGGCCGATATATCGGTGCATCCCTAATTTAAAGTTAATTGCACATTAACATATATCTACAGATTGAAATCAAATCAATATATTTATTATTTATTGTATCATAATGATAAAGGTTGGTGATACAATGTTGAGTGATTGATTGAAATTTAAGCCAGCACCGAAAGGGTTAGGCAGTTGGTAAGTCGAGGAGCATTACATAGGTCAACAGTGGTGTCACAAGGAGGGTGCGGCCCGAACGGGATGACACCATCAGAGGGGGTGACACCAAAATGACTGTCATATTGGAGTCACCCCCTCTGAAAAGTCAGGCATTCGGACATGGACTGACAGCTGCACGAGTGAGGAGGGGGCCCGGCGGCATACCTTATCCTCTTCTCTCTCTCTCTCTGCTGGCGACCATCACCAAGATGACCGCTGGCAGTTAAGTTCACGTCACATCATTACACACGTGTGTGATAATGTCATGCGCTTGCGGCAGATCATCGCTGGCTCTGCGCAGCTGTCATTTGCGTGGAGAACGGTTGGCTTCTGCCGACCTTTCTCCATGCTTCGGCTGTCACTTCGGCTCAGTCGAGCCGAAGCATATGTCTTCGGCTCAGCTGCCTGCGGCTGCTGTCTGGGCTATGGTGAATAACCCGTACAGCAGCCCTTCGGTTCAGTCGGTTCGGCGGCCGCATTGAGCCGAAGGATCCTCCGAAGCTACAGCTGGATCTTCGGCTCAATCGAGAATAACCGCCTTAGTATTGTAATCAGTCTGATGCTGATTTGTAGTCAATGTTCATCAGGTTTCCCCTAATCAGTCTGTCATTGTTTGGATCTGTCTGCTGCTGGGTGTACCCTGGCCACAGTGCAGAGTGCACATGTGTCTCCCTAGCCAATCACTAGGAGGTTAATGGCCAGTGGTGCATGCTGGGAGTGGAAATACTTGGGGTGGACCATGTAGCCCTCCCCCTGGGCCCTGCCTGTGGGGAGGCTGCTACTAACTGTCTGACATGGCTAGGCCTAAAGCCTGGGGACTAGCCTTGTGCTTGCACTGAGACCTGAGTATATGAGCCCAAAGGCTACTACTGATACCAAGGATGAAGATGACCAATGACTTCTGATTCAAAAACTTCTGCTCTGCCAGATGCTCTACACACAGATTTCCATATCTGGCTTAAAGGTCCTAGTCTTTGATGGGGCCGCAGTTACTCTGCCCTATTGCTTAAAGGAGTGTAATGTTCCCCGTGTTCGTTTCGCGGCCAGAGTGCGTTCCAGGATGGAGCGCATCGGCTGTGTGTCTCGTCGCATGCCGTCTCCTACATTGGGGGAGGCATTATGCGCTCCAGGCTGGAACGCGGAAGTGCCCCGTGATCGCGTGACGTCACGTCCGCGGGCTATTTAAACCGGCCTGAAAGACAAGATGGCGTTCTACTATTAGGGTTGCTGCCCTAATAACGCCAGGAACCTGAAGATCTACTGACCCCACAGTCTGCACACCTAGGAAGGACCTCTACTACCTCCCTTAAGAGGAAGCTTGGAGCTGCAAAACCCTCACACCAAAAGCGCAAGTACTCTGTCCCATTCGATGACTGATTCCATTGCATTGATGAACATGGGACCTATGGATGTTTTTGGAATACTGATACCTGATATAAAATCACCTGTCTAAAGTAACCTACTCCTGCTGTGTATACTGCTGAGATTGCGCTGTGGGGTTTTGGACTCTCTGTTTATTGTACATAGACTTACTTGCCTCATACCTCCTTTCTACACCCGAAGTAGAGGTTTTGAGTGCACTACAGTGGAACGCCCTGCTATCTTAAAATCTCTCGTTATCAAGAGTACGCTCTGCATATTTAATTACGCCTCTACTATAAGGGACTGGGGGTTATGACTTGAATAACTCCCCTGCTGCTCCTGTTATAAAATTTGAGTTCACACGGCACATGAATCCCAAACTCTCCGCCATTGATAGTTAGTGAAACCTGGGGTTCAAGACTGACTGATGCGTACCACACACTCCTGAAAATCCTTATCCGCAGTTGTGATCCTATTCCAGTCAGAGTTTATCTGGGTGCATTACAAGGAGTCTACACCAGCCTGGATGATCCTGGCCCTCAACCTCTCTCCATGAAGTTCATCAATAAAGTTCCTCAGCATCATATCTACATTCTGGACCTCGCTTTTATCAGTCACCATAGAGGTTGGTAAGTGCTAATGGGTAGCTTGAATCTGGATACCCCTAAACATGGCGATGATGGATGGTTCTACTATTCTCTGCGGCCTCTTTGGAGGTGCGCTACACTTTTAATCTGCATACTTGTTCATCTAAAACCTTTGAATTAGCATAACTGTCAGCATCCTTTGCACTTTCCCAGCACAGGTTTCATTTAAGTTGGACATATAAATAAATTCATTAATTAGTTAATTAAAGAAAAACTATAGCCACCTTTTAAAAGGAGGGCAGGTGCTCTTTAACCTGTATATACTTGCAGGGAAGGTTACTGCTGCTTCAGTCAGCTCAGGAACTTTCTCTTGTCATATTGTCTTATTCACACTGGTAGAAGTGAAATATAGCAGTGTCAGGTGATATGTAGGCGCCATCCCCATTCACAGGCATAAAGCTGATATAAAATGACTCATTTGCCAGCATGAACTAGTTACTGCTGACAATAATTATCTGACACATGTATCAAACTAATAGGCTGCTCCATCCATTCACTTCTGCTTCTGGCAAAGAAGAAGAGTTACACAGCACAGCGTTTCCGCTACCTGTAAGATGGGGCTATTTATAGCGAGAGCACGCTATTATGTTAAGTCTATTTAACAGAAAATTATCAAGGCATTAACAGGAATTATAGTTTTTTAATACATGAAGCCCATTATTCTCTCACTCAACTGCACAACATATTCATGATGATTTCATAAAATGTACTACTGACACATTTAATATAAAAAATGAATAGCAATGAATGAATGAATGAATTCCAAAAGGTGCATTATCTAATATGATAGACAGAGAGAGACAGAGAGAAAGAGACAGAGATAGAGAGAGAGAATAAAGAGAGAAAAAAATCAGATAGATGATATGAATAAGCGCATGCAGGGTCCCGATAAACTAAGGTTGGCGGCTAAGTACAGATAAGAATTGTTGCATACATCATCTTATTTTGGTGCATATCATCTCTAATAAACCAAGTGGTGACAACACATCTAGTTTATAATAATATTATCTTTTTTGCACCATTATCCTCTTGGTGCACTTCTGAACGCATCTGTTGCATCAAAAGTTGATCAGTCACTTTCACACAGGCTTATTACGGGGGACCCGGGAACGTATCCCCTCCTGATCAGAGCGATACAGATTGGATGTCACCATTGTCACATCCGTGTCAATTCAGTTTTTTCCTTCATCTTGAGTTGGAGAAAAGAACTAAAACTGCCGGACCCCATAGGGAGTTGGAACAATTCATCCCAACACAGCTACCTCCTCATGTATCACTTGCCCCTCCTTATTAGATTGTAAGCCCTCCTTAACATCTTGTCTTGAATTGAATTGTATTGTAACTGTAATGTCTTCCTTATATTGTAAAGCGCTGCACAAACTGTTGGCGCTATATAAATCCTGTATATAATAATAATAAGTATGAATAAGAATTGTTGCATACATCACCTTATTTTGGTGCACAACATCTCCAGTAAACCAAGTGGTCACAACACATCTAGTTTATAATAATATTGACCTTTTTTGCGCCACCATCCTCTTGGCGCACTTCTGAACACCTCTGTTGCATCAAAAGTTGATCAGTCCCTTTCACACTGACTTATCAGGAGGGATCCAGGCGTGTATCCCCTCCTGATCAGAGAGCTAAAGATTGGATGTCACCATTGTCACATCCGTGTCCATCCAGTTTTTTCCTCCATCTTGAGTTGGAGGAAAGAACTAAACCTGCCGGACCCCATAGAGAGTTGGATGTAAAAGGACATGTGTCCATTTATATCAGATTACCCCCGATCCGGCGCGATCAAGTCTGGCAAAATGGAACTCTGTTCCATTTGTTTTGCCAGACCTGGCCAGCGCCGGAGGTAACCAGGTGTAAAGAGACCCATGTCCGTTTAGACCTGATTGCCCGTAGACTAGTGTTGTGCATCAGATTGGGTCCACCTGAAAAACCGACAGGCAGACCTGATCAGACTGCCCATGTGAAAGGGGCCTAATCAATTTTGAGAAGAAAAAAAATTCTGCAACAAAATTGCAGTTGGGGGATTTTCTTTATATTTGGTGCAACAGTCACATTTAATAATTTACAAGGTTATTTACAAAAGTTGAAGAGTTTGTAGAAGGCAGGAGAACAGATCAATCTAGGACAACATAGCTGAACTGGAAAGTGTGATGTTTTGGAGAAGTTTTCCAGTTCAGCGATGTTGTCCTAGATTGTTCACTTTTCCTGCCTTCTCCAACCTCTTCACCCTTTTGTGAATAACCCTGTTAGTGTAGGGTTAGTGGTCGGATTGAGGGTAAGGGATTAGGGTTTATGTCTTGGGTCACAAGTTAGGTACAGTTAGGGATACGAATTTAGGTGGATAATTATAAAAGAGGGTTTAGGTTGCGCATTAGGGTAGGCTTAGGGTTTTGAGTTAGGTTGAGGATAAAAGGTAACTGGAAAGTGAGCTGAATTGCAGAATATTTCCAAAACAACTATGTTGTCGTAGGTTGTTCACTTCTCCAAACTCTTCACCCTTGTGTGAATAGCCCTGTTAATCTCTTAGGTTTGAGCTATTATTTGGCACATCGGCAAAAGAAGCTTTCATGCGAGCCTGGGGCCGGCATGGTGGATCTCCTCTGATGGATCAGAGGAGAGATCAGGGGCTTCCAGCTGCTGAGCTCTCCTCCGATCACTGGACCCAGAAGTGATGTGCATTACATCACTTCCGGTGTCACTGGGCACATTCTCTGACTCCTAGAGCCAGAATAAGCTGGTGAAGCAGATCTCTGCTTCATCAGCTTCTTTGGGGTCCCTAGGTGACATTAGGGGTCTGAGAGACCTCTGATGTCTCCATAAAGAGGACCTGTCACATTATATTTGCCATTACATAGGGGGGGGGTTTTATCCCTCTATGTGATAGCAATAAAGTCGAGTTAACAAATGTAAAAAAATTTAAAATGCAAAAAAAAATGTTTTAAGTCCCCGCCCCCCCAGGTGCACGCACATACAATGCAAACACGCGTTGAATGCGCCTACGTGCAAAAACGAAAATTGCTCCACACATGTTACATATCGTCGCGAGGTTCGGAGTGAGAACAATAATTCTAGGCCCATAGTTTTTTGCGGTTTCACGGACGCACACAATTTTAAGGCTTGACATGTCTGGTATCTATTTACCTGGTGTGACCCCGAATTTGACAGTTTACCAAAAAATTGGGTATTATATTTTGTTTATGTGCATTACATTTCCTTTTAGTGTTTTTTATCCTAAAAATACTTGTTTGTTAAACATTTGCGCAAATATCGTGCGACATAAAACATTGCGAATAGCATCTTTGTATTCTACAGAACCTCTGCTTTCAGAAAATATATCATTGTTTGGGAGTCTGAAGCTGTTTTCTAGCCACACATTTTCAGATTTTATCATGTGTGTGCAAATGCAAGAAATTGCTCCGGACAGCAAGCGGTTAAAGGCAATTTGAAGCAATTAACATAAAGCAGGTACACACAGCAAGTCAAAGGATGTTAAAAACAAGTCAAAAACATTCTGGATTTGATTTGTTTCTGAGTCTGAAGCCCATGGACACAAGCATCTATACCCATTATTTGGGCACATGGTATGACCTGTCACCGTAATGGTGTAAATGAACCCAAAGACATAAACTGATTCCAGATATACCCAAGCACTACTTATAGCTTCATGGCTCAGTACACACATTTAGCACTTGAGTACACAAGTATTTGTTTTTTTCTGAATCACTTTCCTTCCTTGGGTTGGGTTAAGGGGTTAGGGTTTATATCTTGGGTGACAAGTTAGGTACAGTTAGGGATTAGAATTTAGGTGGATAATTATAAAAGAAGGTTTAGGTTGCGCATTAGGGTAGGCTTAGGGTTTTGAGTTAGGTTGAGGATAAAAGGTAACTGGAAAGTGAGCTGAATTGCAGAATATTTCCAAAACAACTATGTTGTCGTAGGTTGTTCACTTCTACAAACTAGGCCTAGGGTTTTGAGTTAGGCTTAGGATAAAAGGAAGAGTTAGATATTAAGTTTGTTACGTACATGACAGATAAACCCCATGTGCTACCTACAGTATCCTCTCCAGCGTCCTTTATTGAATATTAGCACTGCAGAACAAAAAAACAAAAGCAAATTCATTTTCTGAATCACTTTCCTTCCTCATACAAATCACTGTGAGTGCAAAGGCAGCTTGAAGAAACTCGAAGCAGTCCAGAGGCCGCTCGAAGCAACTTGAAAGCAGTCTGGAGCAAGTCACAAGAAGCAAGGTCGTAAAAACAAAACAAAAACTTTCTTGATTTGTTTCTGAGTCTGAAGCATACAAACACCTACACAAACACCTAAACCCATATAGTGATGGGCTCGGGCGTGTTCGCAGATCCACGTGCCGAGCCTGCCAGGAAGCTGACAGCGCGCAGCACCAATCACAGGTACTGAGACATGTTCCCAGTCGGCAGCTGCAGAGATCGGGAAATGTCACAGTGCCTGTGATTGGTGCTGTGCGCTGGCAGCTTCCTGGCGGGCTCGGCACGTGGAGCTGCGAACACGCCCTAGCCCATCACTACACCCATACAAACACCCATCATTTGGGCAAGCAGTGTGACCCATCACAGCCATAATGTGAACAAACCCAAAGCCAAAGGAACAGATGGATAGCGATGTTCATATTACGTTCTGTATGCTTTATCAATGGAGCCCGAATTTCGCTGTTTTAAAGGCTAAACCTTGCCAACTTGCATCAGTGGCCAATATGAGTGCTCTCATTGGACAGTTGGAGGAAAAGTCAGGGAAAGTCAAGTCCCACTGACAAATTAATCAAACAGGAGCAGCATCTACATCTAAGATCTAATAAAGATAAAAGTAAGCACCTCATGAAGTCTATTCATAGGCAGGATGCTTACTTTTGTACTTTTATAACCCTAAAATGAAGGACAGGTTTAATGTAGAATTAACTGAGCATGTTTGGTGTAACTGAGAGAAATTACCAGTTGTAAGTGTACATCTCCTGCTATTTGTCATTGTATGGTTGAACGTATGTTGTTGAGCATAACTTGGCGCAGCTAATGAGTGATTCAGGACAGATGTTAGCAGGGAAAAACATATGCTTACATTGCTGGTGGCTTTTATTCCAATTGTACATTTCTCTGCAGGCAGAAAAACGGAAACACAAAGACACACTGGTTGGGGGTTGGGGGGTGGGGGGTCATATTTTCCACTTTTATGAGTTTATTTTGGCTAGGTTTTGCTTTCACCCCCTCCACATGCTGTGGGATTACAGATAGAGAACAACGAACAACTGTGTGTATTCACTGTATGTAATAGGTGAGTTGCTTTCATGGAGCACTTAAATCTGTACATTAGGAGAAACTTATGAGAGCGCGTCTTTTGTTGGCTTTTAATATGGGTTAATATGGGCCAAAATAAGTACTGGAGCAGCAGGACCACATTTTGAATTACAATAATGGGCAACAAATGTTTTTCTTATTTTCTGTTGCATGCAAATATTTTTTCGCTGCTGATTTCAAATATGAAATCGGTTTTCCTCTGCACGCTCTAGTTTTCATGCAATTTGAAACTTGTGATTTTTGCACAAAAAAAAAGGATACCCATTGCTATTTACACTAGGGATAGCTTGAGAACTAGAGAACTAGGCTTACATCTACCGTAACCTTAGACTCATTTTTTTACAAATGTAGCGCTCACCCCCGAAGGAGCCGCTGGATTAACCCGAGTCATCATTACTAGTCTGTCTAGGGGTATGATCTTCAGATGCCCCATTTGCATTAACCGCCCTTTTCTACTGATGTCCACTCCAGTAATGTAATGCTGAATAACTTTTATTAAACATCTTCACACTGGGGAGAGAGGGTATAAGGATCCCAGACTTTCAGGGTGTAACAGACACAGACTCCAGACTGACCAGACCTCTTAAGCTCCCCAGTGTAGATCCACTTGTAGAACAGTAAATAGTAATTGGAGTATCAGATGAGCAGGAGATGAGTACAGATCCTCAGCAGGAGAGACACCAGCCACGCTCCTGAGGTCCTCCATGCCCCAGGCACCTCTAGCAGATATCAGCTATTTCTCCTCCTCTGGCAAACACAGGCCTCCTCCATACTTGTGGCCTAGGGAAATTCTTCCCTTGCGCCAGCCTCTGCCCACCCCTTTGGCCTCAGGCCTAGCCTGGGAGGCAGACTGGACAGCACCTAGCCCTAATCCATGGCTGGTCCCGACTAGTCTGAGCACATAGCAATTCCTCCAGTATATGTACCCTATCCCAGCATGCACCACTGGTTAAGAGAAACCCAGTGATTGGCTGCTGTACTGTACATACACTACAGTGTCCCTGGTTGGCTGTCCCACACTACAGCAGAGTCACACTCCACCCAGCAGGTTACAGTCAATGCCAGATTACCTGGGATTAACCAGATAAATGCCACTATAATCGAACCAGGCTGACTACAGCCCTGGCAATCACTAAATGTCTAGTAGGCACCTCACAGAAGGTGAAGGGGGCTACACTAACATCAATATTCTTTATCTTTTTTGTTTATTTTGGATTATAGAAATGTATCTGATTTACACAAGAGCAAGATTAATGACAAGGAGAAGGCAGCATGGCTGTCTTTTTTGTCAGTTATACAAAACTTTTTTAGTAACAAAAAGGCAGATAACTATGAGGTTCTCGTTACTAGAATGCTGTTGGCTTTCTGCGATCTTGGGTGCAACATGAGTGTCAAGCTCCATTTCCTGAATAGTCACCTTGATCAATTCCCCGAGAACCTTGGGGCTGTTAGTGATGAACAGGGAGAGCACTTCTATCAAGACCTCATGCCGATGGAACAGCACTATCAAGGGCAATGGGACAAAAATATGATGGCAGACCACTGCTGGGGTATCAAACGAGATTGGGCTGAGAAAGTCCACAAATGCCACAACTGCTGTAACAGGAAAGTGGAGGTAACATTATAAAATTTAGGGTTGTTAGTAAAATGTCAATCAGATGGAATAACTATTTCTGTAGATTTAAATGGTGCTCCTGTGTATGAGGTCCTAGGCACAGTAGATCTGTGGCTTCTTCACACACATCATAAAACAGATATATGATTGACCGCTAATGAAACATTCTGTCTTGAGTGCCAGGTTATATAAAATGTATCATCCTTTCTATTTTTGCTAACATTATACATTTTACACATAAGGAGCTCTTTACTGGAACAAATAGTTTTTAGACTACAATGACTAAGAAATGAGGAGGGTTACCTGAGGATACTGTGTGCAGACAAAAATCCAAAGGTTTGTGAAATAATTTGTTGCAGATACTTTGTAGTTGCATAAGGCTGAGCTTACATGATACCTGTTTCAAGACTATTTCTTTCCTTCTCAGTTTTCTAATAATAGAATGCCTGACTTGCTAAAGTTAAATAAAGGGGATGATATATAACGCATTCGCTCAGTGTATAGCTAAGGAAATGATGTTCACAGTATATTACTGCCACTAGATGGAGCCAAAGAGGATAGGAAATTCTTATGCTCCCTGGCGCCATTTAGTGGCAGGAATGTGCTGTGAATGTTGTGAACTTAGCTATATGCTGGGCGATTGCATTGTAAATCAGCCCCAAAGTGTACTGTAATATTATGTAAGTGTAATTCACACACTGCACTGTAGATGGAGTAGATCAGCTGAATTCAGCAGAGACATTTTACCCGTCATCTTTTAACAATGATGTACTGTATACCTAGGGCTTTTAGGACAATGCCTGTTGCAAAGCTATGCTCAGGAAATTCAAGTTAGGAAATACAAATTAGAATTCAGAGCTGAGGGCTAGTTGAGCATTAGGGTAGGCTAAGGGGTTAAAAGATATTTAAACCCAATAAAAAAATATATATATATATATATTGCAGCTTTTCAGGCCCTAGATGTGGTGGCTGCATTCGTTTTCTTTTTTCAGGCCAAGAACATTTTCAGCAAGTACAGAAAATATCCGTCGATCTTGCCCAAAATGCCGTGTTGCCACTTCCTTTGACTGAACTGTAAGCACAAACAATGCCCACACCACCCATATAATGGAGAATAAGAAACAAAGACATGTTTGAAGTCGAGTCAAGGTGAAACCCGTGGCTCCCTCCAATGATACAGGGGTGTGAGTGAGTGTAGCCACCCGAGGACAGGATACATGTAATTCACAGAAAAAAGGCCTGAAAAAAGAAAACGCATGCAGCCAGACTAAGGACTAGTTATCAGCACTATATCAATTTTTTTGGCTTTAAATATGCTTTAAAGTTTCGGGTTGAGTTAAAGGTTAAGGCAAGGGTAGGGTATGAGGCTTGGATTAATGTTTAGGGTGGGGGATTGGTTTGAGGGTTAGGATAGAGTTGGGGGTTGAGCTGTAGGTGCTTGTTTGAAGAATAGGGTAGAGATAACGTTTAGAGTTAGGGTAGGTTTAGTTAAGATACAGGAGTTTGGTTGAGGGTTAGAGGTTGGATTATTTGTTACGGAGGGGTTTAGGTGAAACACTTAGGTTTATAGTAAAAAGAGAGTTAGGGGTTAGGATTTAGGGTTAGAATTTGGGGGTTGAGTTGAGGACTAAGGGCTAGAGTTTGGGGAAGGGGTGAGATTTACAGGGTCATTCACCAAAGGGTGAAGAGTTTGGAGAAGGCAGGAGAAGTGAACAATCTAGGACAACATAGCTGAACTGGAAAGTGTGATGATTTGGAGAATTTTTCCGAATCATCTATTTTGGCCTAGATTGTTCACTTCTCCTGCCTTCTCCAAACTCTTCACCCTTTTGTGAATAACCCTATTAGTGTAGGGTTAGTGGTTGGGTTGGGTTAAGGGGTTAGGGTTTATATCTTGGGTGACAAGTTAGGTACAGTTAGGGATTAGAATTTAGGTGGATAATTATAAAAGAAGGTTTAGGTTGCGCATTAGGGTAGGCTTAGGGTTTTGAGTTAGGTTGAGGATAAAAGGTAACTGGAAAGTGAGCTGAATTGCAGAATATTTCCAAAACAACTATGTTGTCGTAGGTTGTTCACTTCTACAAACTAGGCCTAGGGTTTTGAGTTAGGCTTAGGATAAAAGGAAGAGTTAGATATTAAGTTTGTTACGTACATGACAGATAAACCCCATGTGCTACCTACAGTATCCTCTCCAGCGTCCTTTATTGAATATTAGCACTGCAGAACAAAAAAACAAAAGCAAATTCATTTTTAACTTACTTTTCTAGAAGAGGAGAAAGAGTATCCCGCTCATCATTTGACTGGCTCCAGTAATCGGCACAATGCTGCCACTTAGATTGCATCGGGGCACCTGGTACCTTGGCAGACCACACCTGCCTAGGTACGCCACTGTGTACAACAATCAGCCTGGCTCCTGTTGGGCACTGGGTTGTTTGAATATCTCCTAGTTGGTTTGATCAACAGCAGAAAACATTCATCTAGAGCCTTGGTTCTCAACTGGTGGGTCGTGACCCAAAAGTGGGTTGCGACCCCATGTTCAGCGGGTCGCCACATGCCTTCCACTTTTCTAGGTGAGACACTCCTCAGTCTCCCCCTAGCGCAAAGCCGCCAGTCCTCGCGCCGAGCATCCATTCAAAATATGCTGCCCGGCACGGAGTGTCAGCTTGAGGTGGGGTGGGCTGGGGGTATGACCACGAGGGAGCTCCCTCCATACGTGTATTGCTTACAGCTCCCTCACATGCCATGTCTTTATTCAACCCCTGGACTGACATCACATTCTGGCTCCTGGCACCTCTACAGGACACGGAAGGGAGCTGTACAAGCAATGCACATGCGGATGTAGGTCCGTCACAGCACAGCAGCCCACCCTGGACCCCAAGCTAAGGATCCACTCCAGTTCTCGTAAGGTAGGGAGACTGGGTGAATCTTAAAAAAATAGATACAAAATTATAATTTTTTGGAGTCTGTATGTTTGTGAGAATGTCTGAGTGTGTGTGCAGAGTGACTTGGGTTGCGACTTAATGACCAAGGACAAATGTGGGTCCTGAGGTTACAAAGGTTGAGAACCACTGATCTAGTCAAACTGGAAGACGATCCTTTTTGTTGGAAATTCTCTTATCCTAGGCCTTGGCCTACGTGACCTTTTAGAATTTTGGGCACAGCAGTGATATCATAGTTTCAAATCATGAGAAATACAATATGGGTATTATTGATATTATTATTATTGATGGACTTGATATGTGTTGGACTTGATGGACGTATGTCTTTATTCAACCCCTGGACTGACATCACATTCTGGCTCCTGGCACCTCTACAGGACACGGAAGGGAGCTGTACAAGCAATGCACATGCGGATGTAGGTCCGTCACAGCACAGCAGCCCACCCTGGATCCCAAGCTAAGGATCCACTCCAGTTCTCGTAAGGTAGGGAGACTGGGTGAATCTTAAAAAAATAGATACAAAATTATAATTTTTTGGAGTGTGTATGTTTGTGAGAATGTCTGAGTGTGTGTGCAGTGTGACTTGGGTTGCGACTTAATGACCAAGGACAAATGTGGGTCCTGAGGTTACAAAGGTTGAGAACCACTGATCTAGTCAAACTGGAAGACGATCCTTTTTGTTGGAAATTCTCTTATCCTAGGCCTTGGCCTACGTGACCTTTTAGAATTTTGGGCACAGCAGTGATATCATAGTTTCAAATCATGAGAAATACAATATGGGTATTATTGATATTATTATTATTGATGGACTTGATATGTGTTGGACTTGATGGACGTATGTCTTTATTCAACCCC
>NW_017306941.1:109164-138876 GCF_000935625.1 Nanorana parkeri | reverse complement strand
CTGGACTGACATCACATTCTGGCTCCTGGCACCTCTACAGGACACGGAAGGGAGCTGTACAAGCAATGCACATGCGGATGTAGGTCCGTCACAGCACAGCAGCCCACCCTGGACCCCAAGCTAAGGATCCACTCCAGTTCTCGTAAGGTAGGGAGACTGGGTGAATCTTAAAAAAATAGATACAAAATTATAATTTTTTGGAGTCTGTATGTTTGTGAGAATGTCTGAGTGTGTGTGCAGAGTGACTTGGGTTGCGACTTAATGACCAAGGACAAATGTGGGTCCTGAGGTTACAAAGGTTGAGAACCACTGATCTAGTCAAACTGGAAGACGATCCTTTTTGTTGGAAATTCTCTTATCCTAGGCCTTGGCCTACGTGACCTTTTAGAATTTTGGGCACAGCAGTGATATCATAGTTTCAAATCATGAGAAATACAATATGGGTATTATTGATATTATTATTATTGATGGACTTGATATGTGTTGGACTTGATGGACGTATGTCTTTATTCAACCCCTGGACTGACATCACATTCTGGCTCCTGGCACCTCTACAGGACACGGAAGGGAGCTGTACAAGCAATGCACATGCGGATGTAGGTCCGTCACAGCACAGCAGCCCACCCTGGATCCCAAGCTAAGGATCCACTCCAGTTCTCGTAAGGTAGGGAGACTGGGTGAATCTTAAAAAAATAGATACAAAATTATAATTTTTTGGAGTGTGTATGTTTGTGAGAATGTCTGAGTGTGTGTGCAGTGTGACTTGGGTTGCGACTTAATGACCAAGGACAAATGTGGGTCCTGAGGTTACAAAGGTTGAGAACCACTGATCTAGTCAAACTGGAAGACGATCCTTTTTGTTGGAAATTCTCTTATCCTAGGCCTTGGCCTACGTGACCTTTTAGAATTTTGGGCACAGCAGTGATATCATAGTTTCAAATCATGAGAAATACAATATGGGTATTATTGATATTATTATTATTGATGGACTTGATATGTGTTGGACTTGATGGACGTATGTCTTTATTCAACCCCAAATACTATGTAAACTATGTAATATTTTTTTCAGTATGACTTGCAAATTATGATTTTCTCTCTGTGCATTTACCACTAGGCCACTTTCCACTAGTTTTGCAAGCTGGTGCCACCAACATTTTGCTGGTAGGCTTTTGAAATATATGGTATGACATTGCTTACATGCTACATGTAACATTCTAGTTCCCACAGCATTAACCAATGTTTAATTAACAAGGTGTGCAGTATTATGTTCAGTGCAGTACACCTGTACAGACTCACTTGGCAGATACCAAAGCCCAGGTAAAAATGGCCTAATAATTATATAGCATTCATCATCATTAGGTAATGTCATAAATAAATATGGTTTCCACTATGGTGGACCTAAAATAAACACTGCTCATTTTTACAAATGGACAGTAATTAATCATTTTGCAACAGTGTTTTATAATTAACTATGGAAATGCTGATCATGCACTGGACTAAAATTTACATATTCACAGACAATGAGCACTATATAGATTGTTTCTTCCCAAAGACCCCTTATTTCCATGTTAGGAAGCGCACAACATGTTCATGTATTGCATTGTACAGTAGGCTTTAAAGAGGTAAAGATCATATCTTCCTAAAACAAATGTCTCATAGGGCACCAATAGGTTATCTTTCAGGGTTTCAATATTAGTAATTGTGCCCCTGCCCCATGGGAAGGTGTCACTCTTCAGCTCTATTAAGCTGAACTCTTTATTCATTGTTTCCTCTATATAATGTGTAATCAATCACCGAGTGTGACATTATCATCACCTTTCAAATGGTTGTGTGAGTGGACAACAACCCAACAGCAGTTGGGACACACCCTAAAGCAGCAGTTCTCAACCTGTGTAACCTCAGGACCCACATTTGTCGCTGGTCATTAAGTTGCAACCCAAGTAGCACTTCAATGGAATGTACAGCATTGTGGTACCGCGTGTTCCGGTGCAGGCAATTGAACTGTGGGCAGGAGGTGCGTCTGGGGTGCCATTCAAATGAATGACAATGCAACGCACCTTCCACACCGTGCACACATCATTTGCACTCTGGGCTTCCTCATCAGTAAAAAAAATAAAGTAATATTAAACCCTAATTTAAAAAAAAACTTATAGTGCTAGAGACCACAGCACTTACCATGTTTGCATGTCCGTTTTTCTTTTAATTCCGCGAGTGCTTTAAAATCCTCTTCTGAAAATTGCCTACTGCCTGGTTGCTGTTTTAAGGTGACTTCATCCCCTTGCAGGGTCCCATGGAGTCACCTTTGCGTGCACGCTCCCGACTGGCACAAAGGACGAGTCTCCTTACGCCCATAGAAAAAGCCCCAGCGGTAAGCCACGCCACTGCTCCTTCTCCCTCGCTGCGACTGCACTGTCCTTAATGCACAGCATTTCAAAGCACTTAATGTGCAAGCTTCCCTATTCGAAACTTCAGGCAGACGGCACTCTGTGACCTTTAAATTTTGTGCTATCTTTGGACGAAACATAAATCCCCCTTCCACCCCCTATAACTGATCGCAACAATGAAAAAACTGTCTAAATGCCCTTTTTACTTAGCTAAAGTGGTGGTCATGGGACACTTAGACCCAAACCTCCTCTCTTCTTTTGTTTATGTCTAGCGAAGCCTTTCTTCACCATGGCAGAAATAAACAAAACTCTGCAGGATAGGTTGAATAAGGCTTTAAAACAGATTTGAATTATGTAATATGCATTTAATGCGAGTGTGTGTGTGTGTGTGTGTGTGTGTGTGTGTGTGTGTGTGTGTGTGTGTGTAATATATATATATGTATATATCCTAACATCAACTGTGCAGTATTTCTGCAAAACCTCAGCTGGGCTTAGCTATACCTACCAAACTCTACAATGTAAAATGATAGTAAGAGATTGTTGGCTACTTAAAATCAAATCAAACCTACATTCCAAGCAGCATATCATTCTGTAGGATAGGTTTCCCAAATTACTTGTATAAATTCACTATAACAATAATTGCCTTAAATAATATGTTGGGGAAAAGGTTATGGATGTGTCTATAATAAAAGCAAGAATGAGTGCATGCTTCAGAAGCTTTCTGCTTACTTGACACTTATTAGCATAGAAATTGATGTTTTTTTAAACAGTTTTCCACGGATATTAATTACATACAACGCTGAGAAAGGGTTAGCTGTTTACTGCCCCGGGGGCATCTGAGCACTTCTCAAACATACGTTTATCAAGCAGATGGTAGTAAACACTGAATTAACTTGACTTTGAAAGAATATACGAGGGAGAAGGGGAAACTGTTTTGACAAATTATTTTCACTGAATTAAGCTCAATAGATTGTCCTTAAAAATGTCAAGTGATTGAGTTTTACAGGGTTATTCACTAAAGGGTGAAGAGTTTGCAGAAGGCAGGAGAAGTGAACAATCTAAGACAAAATAGCTGAACTGGAAAGTGAGCTGAACTGGAGAATTTTTCCAAATCAGCTATGTTGTACTAGATTATTCACTTCTTCTGCCTTCTTCAAACTCTTCACCTTTTAGTAAATAACCCCGTTAGTGATTGGCTGCTTAATTTAATCCCTTTTTAAAGAGACACTTTCACCATTCCCATGCAGGGCAAGGTGAGAGCATCTCTAGAAAGACCTCCTTTTTCCCCAGAAGTGCCACTGACTAAGGAGGAGCAAGGAGCTGCTAGGGAGGACAAGTAAGGTGAGTATATAATGTTGGGGGAGTCCCCAACATCATATACTCACCTTACCTGTGCTCCCTCTGTTTTACAACTATTTTTTTATCTGAATCTGGAAATAAAGCAAAGGATTGTACTATTAGTATACAAAAATGATATGTGCATAAACGACTTTGTTACAAGTAAAACAATATGAAAATATACAGGCTGCTACATACTTAGATACACATGCACACACTATCCCTCTTTCCTAGGACAATACAATGGTTCCAATCAAAGGATACACTAAAAAAATCACTTAGCTTGAAGTTGCTGGTTTACAAGATTTCGTATTGAACAGGACTTCGTAGCTATCAAGCGTTTTCAGGAAAATAGCTTTTGGTTGCATTCTCTCTCGAAGTGTGGCTTAGTGTGCTCCTCTGGTCAAAGTTATCTGTGAAGTCTTTCCATGGCTTCTGCCTATCCAACTTTTATTCTAGATGCTCACATGAGGAATCTACGATTGGTCCAAAGAACACAATCATATGTTTCTCACGACAGTGATTGGAAGGCAAGTGAAGTCTCTTTGGAACTGCCATTAAATAATGTTCTATTCTGTCTCCAAGAACAGACTTAAAACTATGATCTTCCTCAGTCAACAATAGCCCTGACATTCCCAAAGCACTACCTGTGCCTACAGTTTCTAGCATATCAGAGCAACCATTGATCTTAAGGAGGCAAGAATTTTTATGCCAAGTGTTATCTGCCCTAAGTGACAAAAAAGGACGATCTTAACTATAAGGCATGACAGTTGGCTTTAGCATAGCAATACAAACTATTTTCATTATGCTGTTCCCAGAGAAGATACTGTCTTGTTTGATCAGGTGTCTTTACATCTAATCTCTGCTGTTGCCATTAAATATATATACACCTTCACAGCTCCTTGCTCCTCCTCTTCCGGTGGCTTTTTCGGTTATTGAGAGACATGTGACCTGTTTCTCAGTGATAGTGTAGGGTAGAGGGTAGGAATGAGAATTGCAGTATGCCAATCTGCCACTAGATATTCCCATAGGCAATAGTGAGTGACTAAGTGAGTCACTGTGAAGTTAAAGGTTGCTCTGCCCTTAGGGAGCTCTATGTCCAGGGAGTGCCATATATATAGTTTTGGGTGGGGCAGCCACCCAGAAAAGTCCAGTTGGTGGATAAGACAGTACAGAATGATTTACAGAAGGCTCGTCCATGGGAAGGCACAGGGCCAGGCCTGCCACCATGTAGTCGCTGTCGATATCTGTCAGTTTCCTCTAAGGGGGGAAGCAAAGGAGGGCAGGAGCAGCACTATCTTATGGGACTACTCGCATGCCTTTAGGATGCAGGACTCTGGGTAATTCCTCTCCATTGGCTCTGTGCTACACCTCAACTAACCTCCTCTCTACAAATGTTGGTAACTATTCCTGTGTGCTTGAACAAGTAATGTACCATCATCAGTTAATGGGATGACTGAAGCCTGTAATATATTGTACATAAGAAGATGTTTAGGTAAAAAGTTCAAAAGGCTCTCTGAGTGGACTGATCCTTCCCCCAACTGCTAAGATGGGGGTATCTCCTGGAAGCGAGCTTGTGGTGGGCTGAACTGCTGCTGTAATAGTTAAAGGAGCGTATGTGGGAAGAGATCACGGCAATATTGGTCAGGCCAGGCACAATTTGCTCTTAGAGGTGCTCTCAAAGTATTCCAGGAGATCTGAGCCACTTAATAGATAGCCAGTTAATAGATGCCAGGTGCCGCGTAGCTATAAAAAGTGAAAAGCATGCAGGTCAGCACGTGAGCACTTCTGGGATCAATAGGTGGATCCCGCTACATTACAATAGTGCCCAGAGTTGACACAGAGCTGAGAGGAACAAGCAGGTGCAAGGGCGTGCAGGTGGTCATGTCAGGGTAAGGGGGTCATGGATGTACTTTCCAGAGACACTGTCCCGTTACTCTGCATGAACAAGGTGGGAGTGTCTCTTTGAATACTGTAATAACTACTTCAGAAACTGGCATATCACAACAACAATAAATAAATAAATATTAAATACACTATTGAAGCTTTATTTTTGGGAGATATTACTACCAATATCTATGATGACATCATTGTCTTAATGATTCAAATTCAAAAGTTAGGAGGCAGCTGTCATATGGGGCTCCTGGGATTTGTGCATCCCTGTTTTAATGTATGATTTGTTTTAATAAATATATATAAGTGATGCACCGATACAATTTTTTTCAAGTACAAATACCAATACTTGTCCAAGTACTTACAGATACAAGTACTGATTTTTGTCATATGACAGTTTTTCTAAAACAATACAGACTAATGATTTCAGGGCAGTGGTGGAGCGCCAGAGCTAGGTCCCAGCTGCAACCGCTGCAACACTGCAAGTTCTTGTGAAAATACCATGTATCGGCACTGGTATCTGAACTAGTATCTGAACATCCCTAAAATAAAGCACAGGAAAAAGGGATAAGCGTTCAGAATCATGTTAAGTACAAGACAGTGAACAAGTGGGTCCTTCAGAAGTGATTAAAGTACAAAACTTAATAGAAACAAGGTCATTCAAGTATGCAATGTAACAATGCACCATACAGGTAGGGATAAAAAGTACAACACTGTATGAAAAGTGGGCATTCTGAAGTATTTTCAGTACTACTCAACATAGACAGAAGTATGTAAAATGCAATGCAACGTACACAGTAGGTTGTTTAGGAGTGTGTAATGTACAACACAGCGTACAACCTGGGTCATTCAAGTATGCAAAATAGCAACGCCGCATCGAGAGTGAGATGTTCAGAGTGAGGATAAAAAGTACAACAGAGTGTGAAGAGATGAGCATTCAGAAGTATGTTAAATACAATAAAAAAAGTATGTAGAGTACAATGAAGTGTGCAAAGTGAAGGATTCTGGAGAATATAAAGTACAATGCAGCGCACAGAGTGGGACATTCGGGAGTAAAATAGGTACAACACAGCTTACAGGAAAGGGCATTTAAGAGTATGTGAAATATAACATGGTATACAGAGCAAGGCATTCAGGAGTATGTAAAATCTATTGCAGCATACAGAATTGGGCATTCAGGAGTATGTAAAGTACACAGTAGCTCAGGAGCCTGTAAAGTACAATACAGCAGAGACGTGCGGTCAGGGGAGGCAGGTGAGGCAGAACCTCGCCAAGTATTATGAAGAAAAAAGGTTTTAGCTTCAAGTATGAAGCTGACAGCTTTTTCTCCATTCAGAGCGGCTTGTAACAGGTTACACAGCAAGGAAAGCCTTCCTGCTGTGTAACCTGTCATGGACGGAGCGCTGCCTGTTAATTATAGGCAGCGCTGCATCCGGCTTTTGACAGGTAGTTAGGTTACACAGCAGCGGGCTTCCCCACTGCTTGTGTAACCTAACTAGTGAGGCAAGAGCTGTCACAGCCTGTACTCTGTGTTAGAGGCGTGAGCTCTGTGGATGGCTTGGACCAATGGCAAAGCGCTATTGATCCAAACTGTCCAATCAAGAAAAAACAAAAACAAAACAGTGAGGACATCGATCTCGATGCCTCACCAGTGACGAGCAAGTGAGGGACAGGGAGGCTCCTCCCTCTCTCATCCCTTCCTCCTCCCCACACAGCTTGGTTACATAGCTGGGGCTTTGTTGGGATGGGGCGGAGCTTTGGTGGGACGGGGCGGAGCTTCGGCGGGCTGGAGGATGCCTCACCCAGCACAGAAGGCACGGCACGTCACTGCAATACAATGTACACTGTGAGTTGGTTGGGATGTGAACCATGTATGGCAGGGGTGCACAAATTCAGGTGCCAGTCCGTCCAATCCAGGAGTCAGCATAAGGAGCCAGCTCCACTGACAACAACTAAAAGCCAAGTGTCAGCTGTAATTTTTAAGGAGCGTTGGCTACCTTGCTCCTGGGATATGTGCAGCCCTGGTCCAACAGTCCTGGATTTGAATTCCCGAGCACGAAAATATCTGCATGTTCTCCCTGTGCTTGCATGAGTTTCCTCCCACACTCCAAAGACATGCTGGTAGGTTAATTGGCTCCTGTCTAAAATGACCCTAGTGTGTGTTCGATTGTAAGCTCCTGATGTAGATAATGTGTTGTGTCAGTGCTCACCCTGCCCTGTTATGTAAAGCAGAATAGGGTAATCTCCTAGTGCAGGATAGGAGATGCCTTTAATGGCTTAGCCCTGGTGTTGTGACATTCTATGGTGGCATATAAAGACTGAAATCCCATTTTTTTTTAAAGATCTTCAATCATCTTATAGGAGATAAGAGGAACCAAAGTGTTTTAGCTAAAAACAAAGGGGGCCCTGGAGCTATTAGCCATAATGTGCTAGTATGCACAGGATACTGGCACTTTATGGCAGACTTACCTGCCAAACCAATCCCCTCCAGCACTTTGATCCTCTCTCGCCAGCTCTTCCTTCTTGGTTTGGGTCTTCTTCCAGGTATTGAGTCTTTGGCCCTTTGATTAGCTGGGCCCTGATGATCAGTATCTGGACTGGTTACAGTCCAGGTATCTCTAAATTGAATAGCAACATTTTAGAGGGCGCTACAATGTAAATCCCACACAGGAGTTATGTCATCTCGGCTCACTGTACAGAAAAAGAAATTGCTGAATGGGAAGAAGAAGCTTTTATGGCAGAATAGACTTACACAGTGTACTCTTTTCTGTCATAAAAAGCCAGCCAATCGGCACTATTTTTCTCAATGCCTATACTGCACTTTCTCTTTTTTAACTCCACCTGCAAGCTAGAAAAAAGATTACATAATATTATGCAAATTTTAGATTAAAAAGAGAAAAAAATATTTTTAAGGATCATAATAAACAACGAAAGGACTACAAAACCATTATACACTCCCTTTAATAAAATAGACTTTTGGTTAAACTAACTTCCCAGGAGGTTATTCTGTCCTGCACACCACTACCTGTGCTTTCTGCTGCCCCTTAAATGCCCATGCTATCTTTTTTCTAATCAGCTGCCATCTCATTGATCGATTAGAAACTAGTCCGTATATGACATGAACAGCCTAATTTTGCCCATGCTTCTGCTTAGGGAAGTTTGTCACCATCATGCAGTGAGGCTTCCCCAGTGGTATGCCTCTCAGCTCCCTCATTTCTAATGCTAGTCATTTGATCTGCTTTAGACATGACAATGTCAGACGTCATGGGTCCTTAGACCGCCGTAGCCCAGGGAAGAAGAGGCTGCAGCCAGATGGAATCAAGGATTTATAGACCAAAATGAGCAGTTAACCCTTGCGGTGCAGGCAGCTGCATTGCAAGGGTCAGTTTTTCCAATACCTGGAGTTCCTCCAGTAAAATAACAATTAGTAAATGAGTTTTGAGCTGATACAGTTGAGGTACATCAGAACAAAAGGTTTGTAATGTGTTATAGCTTGTGTTCTTTAGATAGCAGCCACAGGCTGAGTAGAAAAGCCTGTGCCCTGCCAGCGTGCCGTATATAGAAGACCTTTGCTTTTCAAGCATTGTCTCAATACAACAATTAACTCAGCGCCTTAAGGGGGAAAGATCCACTTTAATGTGCACTGGTGACAATTCCTGTTCATCCAAATGGGTAACAGACAGTAATAAAAAAAAAACTGGCATACAATCTGACCCTTCCACACTGTCCAAAACGAAAAGGTGTTTCATTGTATAATAGCAGAATAAACCACCAGAGTTACCTTTGATTTTACACTCTATCTTGGGTACTGTTTCCTGTTTGTACATACTAGTCTTTCATCTTTCTGCAGGAGGAGGCGGAAATGGAATCCACTGACATCATGCATAAACTCTTTGCTAAATAAACAGCCTTATTTTTAGACAATTCTCTTACGAGCATTTGCCAATCTTGGTTTTGTATTTGAGGCAGAATAAATGCTTTTACCAATTTAAGTCATACATCATGCACAACTTCCCAGGCAAGCGAAATGTAGCAAAAAAAAGTGGGTCGTTTAGCAAAATTGATGCAATTGGATGTCATGTGTTGTGTCTGCAATGTGCTTACAAGGGAATGAATTATATAACAAGCTACGAGAAGAGAAACATGATGAATGAACATTTACAGCAATGAACAGCAGAAACAGATCAGCAACTAGATCAGCCTTTCTCAACCTTTTTACCCCGGAGGGATCCTCAAAATAATGTTTCGGTTTCAGGGAGCCTCTGCTACAAAATTATATCCACAGATAAAGCTACATATATCATATTCTATCCCATCCTCTCTACCTCTCCCCACAAGGAAATCATTGACTTTTTTTTTTTTTACATATTTGAACAGGCAAACATTATATCTTGATTTAAACAGTGCTTACAGATAGAGATGATATACTTGAACAAATGAAACATAAATTTGTCATGGTGTATTCACTTTCATGATCTAAATGAACGAAAATGCTGATTTGTCATATGGCGAAAGTAAGGCTCTCCCCATATTTCCTACCACTTCAAATCCATGATCCAGATTAGATGCCAATGATTAGAACCTCCGTAGGGAGTCTGCAGCTGGAACCTGTCTTATTTAAACCTCCAATATATATGGTCTTTTGTTCTCTTTGATATTGATGTGTGTGGTGTCATCCTGCCAAGAACAATAGATTTTTCTAAGGCCCTCCAAAGAGGGTTGTGGATGCCCAGCAAGGAATTTAAAAAGGTTGCCAAATGATCAGAAATTAGTCATTCGACTGTAAGGAATATAATCTACAAGTGGTGTGCATTTTAAACTGCTAATTTGTCCAGAGCTGGCCAGGATAGAAAATTCAACCCAGGAGCTCACTGTTTGATGCAGAGTCTTCAAGAATCCCAATCTTCCATGGCAGGGTATTCAGGTAACTCTTGGAACAGTTGGGGTGAAAGTGCATGCATCTACAATCATAAATAAATTGCACCAATTTAACCTCCGTAAGAAGAATGTTAAAAAAAAAAAAAAGCCAAAAAGAAAATTAAAACAAGATTACCGTTTGCCGTTGACTTTATAGGCAAAGACCAGACCTTCTGCAACAATGTACTGAAGACTAATCGATCAAACATACAGGTCACAGTAACAATAGACATATACCAAAAAGTATTCTAGGAGAAGAACCTCATAAAAAACTATGACATGGTGGTGGAAACGTTAAGACAAAAGGGTTTAAAAAGAAAGAAAAAAAAATCAAAAAGGTGCAGGTTCGATGGACCACTTGGTCTTTTTCTACCGTCAATCTTCCAGGGCAGGCCACAGTAATTTGGTCAACTATACATTCTGTGTCATATCAAAGTATGCTTGATGAAAATGTGACCCATTTGCCCAAAAGCAGAAGTTGAACCAGAAATAGATCTTTTAACAGGACAATTATCCAAAGCACACTAGCAAATCCAACAAGGAATAGCAGGGGGTGCTGACTGACAGAAAGGTGCAGTGTCAGGGGTGCTGGAAGGCAGGGAGGTTTAGAGCCACGGTGCAAGTAGGCTTCACAGACTGAGCATGAAGCGATATGGCATAGGCTCCAGGATAGCATCTCCCGCTGTTCTACGATACATGGGGGTTATGTTATTATGGGGAGGGGGTTGTTAGAATTGGTTATTTGAAAGTATATTTAGCGGTTAGGCCCCTTTCAGATCTATGCATTGCAGTACAGTGTTTTTACTGCACATTACCTCAAATCACACGAGGCTCATTTAGAATGGCACCCCCATGCACAGATACAGTTGGTGCCAATGAACTTCCACTACATCATACCACAACACACAGGCCTCACATTGTGGTGCACTGCATTAAGAAAATGTGCAAGTTGTTCTTCCATCTCCTTGTGTTGGCAGCCCATGAACTGGCTAACCTAAAGCAACACATGTTAATGTGTAAAACAATGCACATTAACATGTACGCAGCAAAACACTTAATAAATAACTAGGCCAAGTGCAAATAGGGGTTCACTGTCCCACTCCCTGCTCTATCCAACCAATATGGCAATAACTACAAAAGAATGGATAAATAAAAAAGCAGCAACTCACCACTAATAGCTACCGCTCTGGAACGCACCGCATTCGGTGTGAACAAGCCCTCAACCTTCTCTTCAGTCTTTCACAGTTGTACTGAAATTGCTTGCTCTGCTTATTTCACTGCAGACTGTGAGCTTCTTATAGTGGCTACAGCAGAGAGAACCTTAAATCCTTGCACCAGCTCAGTGTCAGCAAAGCAGCAGAGTTTGAAGACACAAGCCACTGAAAAGGCAAGTATATAGCATCTTCTCTTAGTTTCGACCTTGTAGTGAAAGTGTCACTGTAAAAGTTTTAGTTGGAGTTGGACTTTAATTTTTGTTTGTCACTTACTTAAAGTGTATTTCCACTTTTGAAGTCAAATTGACATAGCACCTAATTATATTTGTTACATGTTCTCACTCAGCATAACTTTAATAAAAAATGCTGCTTACATATTAATTGCTTCTCATTACTGGTTTTCTCTAAACTGAATTTTCCTCTGAAATGCACGAGGGCTAGAGAGTTATTGTTTACCATAATGAACCCTGTCTGTACTGTGCTGGCAGATCTCATTATCAGTTGTAAAATAGGTTATACACTGTCTAACAAAAGGTTAAAGATATAGATGCATTGTATGTTAATGAGGGGGAAGCTCAGAATAACCCTATTCTTTCTTTTGGGCCGCCAGGGTTTCCAATTACCTCGAAGCTGTAAAGGGAAGGCCAGCTACACAGACACAACCAAAATGTAAGAAATATTTTTTTTTTTATATTTTTTTTTTTATAAACTGTGTTGTGACCTTGTTACAGGAAGTGGAAAATCAATAAATCTACTGGCCGGATTAACAGGAAATAAAACCTTTTGTGTTAATCTTGCAGGACACACCTGCATGATATAACATTTATATTGGCTTTAGAATAAAGAGATACAAACAAACTGTAATGAAATTGTCAAAATGTTTCCAGTATTAAGTTGTTCAATGCAGCCTACATAATAAATACATTTTCAATTACTGGGGAAATAGTTGAGGGGAAGAGTAGGGGAGGGGGAAAAAACAAGAGTAGGATAGGGTCCCAAAAGAGGGAGGAAGGAAGACGAAGGGAGGGGAAAAGGACCATGACAAAATAAGAAGGATAAGAAAAGACGAGTGAGAAAATTCCAGAAGCGTATCATCCCTTATACACATGCGCTAAACAGTGATTAAGAAGTCACCATGAGAGTAACAGAACAAAGAGGGCCACAATAAACCTGGCCATATACTGCTTGTATATCAGCCAATTCCTCCGGAATTTCCGCAGGGATGATCAACGCAGGGTTGCCAGATTTTTAGGAATATGTTATGTAGTATTGCCGTTAGCTTTCCATTCACCATCAGGCACCATGTACACTTTACTTTGTTGAAATTAGGATAAGATGTTTTCCACAGTCGTGCTATAGTTTGTATAGTGGCCATACAATATGTATAATCAAGATTTGCTGGTGTTTAGATATATATTTCATAGGTTTTGTGGTAAGGCTTTTCATGGATTTAGGTGTATACCCAAATCCAGAGACTTTTAACTCTAGGGCAGCACCACCATACAGTAGGTGTTCCATGTTCCCTTGTTGGATGCAACCTATAAAACAATAAAGGGAATAGATTGTATTGATTTGGCAAGCATGTTGGGGTGTAATGCCACCATAGAAGCACTTTATATTAATTTTCAAGGGCAAGGATATTTTTTTAGCTTTTTGCTGTCACTGACCAAATATCCCTTCAGCCCTCATCTGTAAGACGATCACTCATTTCATAGTTCATTTTGTTTGACATAGGATAGTTCTTTTCGTACAAAAGCATTCAGGGATGCTTGGATAAAGAGATTAGGCCCTTAAAAAAATGCCACCTACATCTATTTTCTACAGAAGTGAGTGAGTTCTGGGTCTAGGGTGAACATAATGTCTCAGTTGGGCAGATACTACCTGACCAATAAAAAGTCACCACCTGGACTTAGCTACCCAAATAGGTAAGAGAATTCCATTGGATAATGACTGCAGTGATTAATATGTTTCATATGTTATATCTCCAAAAAATTAGGTCAGCTGCCTACCTGAACATACTGAATGACCAGGTTTTTCCATAAATAGAAATGTAATTCCCCGATGGTACATTGGACATATTCCAAGATGACAATGCCAAGATTCATATGGCTCAAATTGTGAAAGATTGGTACAGGGAGCATGATACATAATTTTCACACATGGATTGGCCACCACAGAGTCCAGACCTTAACCCCATTGAGATTTTTTGGGATGTGCTGGAGAAGACTTTACACAGTGGTCTGACTCTCCCATCATCACTACAAGATCTTGGTGAAAAATTAATGCAACTCTGGATGGAAATAAATGTTGTGACATTGCATAAGCTTATCGAATCAATGCCACGGCGAGTGTGTGCCATAATCAAAGGTAAAGGCGTTCTAATGGAATATGTGTGTGACTTTTTTTTTGGCCAGGCAATGTATATAAATTATATTTTTGGGAATTTATGTGAAAGCTTGAGCTGTTAAAAAATCCATACACACTGGGATGTGAGCAGTGAGGGTAATTGGCGTACCACCAGAAAGAAATTGTGGGGGGATTTTCTGACATAAATATATATATAATCTTTTATTTTCCCCATAGTCCTACTTTTAAAAATCAGCGGTCAGAATTCACCTGATCTCTGACATTTGCTGCCTGAATAACAGCATCAAAAAAAGAACCCTGTGCCTTAGAGGAATGCAGGCAACTAAAGGGCAACTATAAATAATAAATAACAGACAAGGCCCAAACAAATCCTAGCTGTCATTTATATGGTTCTAAGAAGCACTAAAATCAACAGGCATTTGATAAATTCGGACAAGCGCTGTCTAATCTGAACCACTAAGGCCATCTGATAACAACCATAGCAAGAAAAATAATAGCAACATTAGCAGCATGTCATTTATTTATATAGTAATTTGCTTCAGCTTGAACTGCAGGGAACTTTGCAATTTCAAGATGAAAGCTATTGTAATCAAAAGAAAGCCGCAAAAATGCAATGTAAGGCAAGACAGCTAAAGAACAATCGAAAAGGATTGCCTATAATCATGCTAACTGATTCTGTTCTGGGACCTTTCTTAACCATGCTATGTACTAGTGTATTTGTAAATATTAGGGATGCACCGATACAGCCACTCGTACTCGCCCAAATGCTCCCGATACCTATCCTGATACCGGAGCTTCCGGTATCAGGAAGCCGGGTGGCAAGTCATTACATGCCGCCCGGCTTCCTGATTGGCCGGGAACTGGCTCCATACTCCAACATGAGGAAGCATGGAGCCGGCTTCCCGGCCATTTCGGAAGCTGGGGGGCGAGTCATTACGCGCCGCCCCTCGGCTTCCTCATTGGCCAGAAAGCCGGCACCATGCTTCCTCAACACCTGGTGATGAGGGAGCATGGGGCTGGCTTCCCGACCAATCAGGTAGCCGGGTGGCGTTTAATAACTTGCCGCCCAGCTTTCTGATTAGCCAGGAAGCCAGCTCCATGCTCCCTCATCACCAGGTGATGAGGAAGCATGGAGCCGGCTTTCTGGCCAATCTGGAAGCCGGGCAGCGAGTCATTACCAACCCCCCAGCTTTCTGATTGGCTAGAAAGCCGGCTCCATGCTTCCTCATCACCTGGTGATGAGGGAGCATGGAGCTGGCTTCCTGGCTAATCAGAAAGCTGGGCGGCAAGTTATTACACTTAATGGGACTTCCATTATCGGTATAGGGCATCAGAAAATCGCTACTCGTACTCGATCCCGAAAAAACAGTATTGGTGCATCCCTAGTAAATATTTTTAAAAATCAAAAAAAAAAATTCAAAAAAATGTTTGAAAGTGAAAAACTTCACAGTACATGCAGCTAGAAAGGCCAGGGATGGCTTGTGTTGGAGCTCTTTTACTGCTTGTTAAAAATTATATAAATAGTTTAATGTCCATAGTCTAGGCACATTTCTAGGCGTATTTCAAAATGAAACACTTTACAAAAATGAAAGAAACATCCGCCTATGCAAAACTTTACAGTAGAACCCCCCCTTTCAGTTTATCTTTGCACCCAGAAGTGTCTGATGTTGAAGATTCAAGAAGAGACTGAATCTCTGCAAGAGAGCGAAGATTGCTTGCAAGAGAGTCACTACCTGTATGTACTATACCTGTAGGTTAAAGTCCTGCCTTAGTTTCCATTTTTTTAGCTACAGTGGCTCTTTAAGATTAGCAAATAATACATTCTTGAACATTTTACATGGCTATAATCTATTGATTTCATCATATTTGGATGTAATCCCAAGGGGTAATCCAATGCGTCTTAAATAATTACTTGTGTGTGTGTATTTAGGAGTAGTTTTCCTTTATGTCAATAAATGTATTTCTTAATTGACTTGCCTAACTCCTTCGCTGCGGCAGCTGACAACAGGGCTGTCTTATGGGCAGTCTAAGTGACTGTCTTCGGGATTAAAGCTTTCTCATTGATCAGGGACTTAAAAGGGCTAATAGCAGTAATACCGAGGCTGGTAAACTCACACATGCAGAGTAGCATTAAATATGAGTGAAACATTCAACCAAAACAGATCTGAATTGATATTAGCAAATTCAAAGGACCCCAGACACCCCCAAATAACAATCCGCAGTGTTGAACAGGTAAATATATATTTAAGTTATTTATATGGAAACGTATGTGCCAAAGGATTTGTAATTCTGTTCTGCTGGTCTTGTTATTCACAAGTGTACAGCCAGGCTAGTAACACAACGATTTCCCTTTTCTGCTGAACAATCATAGGTTGGTTATAGGACTGTGATATTCACTCAGCTCATTTACTGTACTGCAAGCAGACAGGTGCCAAATCCGCAATCAATAAATAAGTGAGGGTAGGAAATACATTGGACCTGTGCCAGGGTTTCTTACCCTTCCTCGTCCATCTAAACTGCAGTCTTGTTTAGTATGTCTGACACTGTTTGTTCCTCTTTGGTGCCCTCTTATGACCAAACCCGTAAACATCATCATTCTGCAACTATTATCAAAGCTCCTGACAAATTACGGTCTTTGAGTGATGATGCAAACACCAGTTCAATATTTAACCTTCAGCTTGTCCATTAAAGGTGCCCATACACCTTACGACCATCGCAAGACTTTTGTCTTGCGATGGTCGTAAGCTTATTAAAAGCTTGTACGATCTGCCCATCTTGGACAGGCAGATCGTACTTGCGATCATCGAAAGCCCGCCCCGCTGAGGGGCGGGCTTCCCATGACCGCAATGCAGAACGGGCAGTGTGCGCGAGCGCACACCTGCCCGTTCCGCAGCTGTTGATCGAGCAGGCTAGAAACCCGCCGACAATCATACGATTCTTGGCGGGTTTTCGAGCATGCTGGTTCGATATAAGACGTGCGACCGTACAGTAAAAACGGTCGCACATCTTCGTTCACACTGCTTGATTCTCATACGATCGCGGGATTTCCCGCGATTCTCGTACGAGAATCGAGCAGTGTATGGGCACCTTTAGTCTCTGCCCTTGCATGTGTTTAGATCTACCGAGTGCTCTGCTGTTGTTCCCGTTCTCCATGTATGACCCTGGCTCTGGCTGACTGATCTCCTGGTTCCTGGCTCCCGCTTTTGGTTCTGTTCATTCTGCTCTCAGTGTTCCCTGACCTGGTTCGGCTGACTACCTGCTCTGGCGTCTGACCTCTGGCTTGGCACCGACGACATCCTGGACTTTCTCCATTGTTTTTTGCCAGTTTTGTTTATTGTTATTTGCAATAAACTCCTTTTATTTTTCACCTGCACTTTAGTTCCTGTCTGGTTTCCTGGTTCCTTTACAAACCGATAAACTATTATTTTTTATTATTTATTACAATTATTTATATAGCCCCGACAATTTACATAGCACTTTACATAGTGCACATTCACACACTATTGTTTCTCTAACATTTTTTAAATAAGAAACATAGTGTGCCTATGTGGAAGAGGCTTTGCAACATGTGTGGCAAAAACTGGAAAATCGATTTGTCGCTGGAATGTTGCATTATCAACTACTATCTGTGCTACAAGCTAGCGCAGATATAAGCCAGAGATCCCTGCCTGGTCTGACCAGGCACAGATCTGCACTTGTCAAAATGCCCTGTTTTTTCCACCCTCACCCTGCAGCGCCGTAAGACAGCCGCCTGACTTGCCTTGCTGGGCCAGCACAGAGAGTATTTAGACACTCCCAGAAGAGGAGAGGGCTGTGACATGGTAGGAGGGAAGGGATTGTGCTAAGGAATTGATTCTCATGGAGAAATCAGATTTTTTTAGCATGTTGAAAGTGGATAAAAATAATTTATGGAAAGAATAAAAAAACATTAATAAGCTGCTGGCAGGGTCTCTGTAATCTCGTGTATTCTGTAAACCATAATAAAAGTCAAGTTTTCTACCAATTGGGACCAACTGAACAGCCAGGTGACTTGCATGGTCGGGTACTAGCAATGAGTCTTCGGGTGATGGTATTCAGAAAACTTATGTAAAAAAAGCCTCTCCAGGAGGAAAAAAAAATGTTTGACATCCTTTTAAGGTAACGCCTGACCTCCTTATAAAGCCCCCCGAGGTCAATCCAAATAGGCAAAAGAAGCAATAATGGCTGCTGGACTGATCCGTTTGAAACTAGAAAAAAAGAGGAAAGGTGCACAAGGGGAATATACAAAACAATACAAACTGTTGCATTCATCCAGATTTGTAGTCATCTATCCAATATTGAATCATTACTATTACACTTAAAGTAGATGAAACTCTCAAATATACATCATCCAGGCAGTGGCATCACAAGGGAGGTGCGGGGGGTGATTTGGAGTATATGGTGTTTTGAGCAGTGTTGGATTGTTTTTTGATAAGCACTGTGGAGCACTTGTTGCTCCACTCAGTGGCTTCACAAGGGGAGTGCGGGGGTGCGGCCCGCACCCGGGTGCCACCATTGGAGGGGTGACACCAAAATGACTCACAGTCATTTTGGTGTCACCCCCTCTAACAAGTCAGGCACTTGGTCATGGCCCGAAAGCCCAACAGTTTCAGGAGAGAGGAGGGGACCCGGCGGCATACCTCGTCCCGCTGGGTGAATGTCCACTCCTCTCTCTGCCGGCGTCCATCACTAAGATGGCCACCGGCAGGCGTCAATTAGATGACCGCGCATGCACGATGACGTCATCGAGCACACGCGTGGTGACGTCACACGCATGCACGATGACGTCGTGGCGGGGTGTTACCCGGTCTTCGCTCTGGGTGACACCCGGCCTCGGGACGACCCTGCATCCAGGAAAGTATTTCTTTACATTTTTCCCCAAACACAGTCATCATGTTTATGAACAGCTCCAACTCTCTCAGCTCGGCTTTCCTGAACTTCCTGTCAACTACAACATCCAGGAGCAGTCTTCAACAGCTCTCCATCTACTATCTTAGACAAGGGAGGAGGGAGGAAGAAGGGAGGGGAGGGGAGAAGGGGGAATGGGAATGACTTGCCTTGCTCTGTCTGTGTGTTTGTGGAAACACACACAGCTTACTAGCACACACAAGGCTCCATAGGACCCTGCAAGGGAAAGGAGTCACCCTAAAACAGGAAGTCAAAACTAGTGCTCAAGGGTCCAGCTGATTCTGCAGGAAACTGAAACTTTTAAACATAAAGAAGCAGCGTCCATTGTAGGTGATTAAATCAGCATTTGAAATAGCTTAAAAACCATTTGACTTTAATATCACTTTAAGGACATTTCACTATATATTGCGTGGCATTAATGCATATGTCACATCTAACTTTATTGTATGATGCTTCAGCGTACTGCAACGCAGATCATGGGGATGCTCATTTAAACTGAATGGCAATGCACATACCTTGTGCATTGCAGTGCACAGTGGTAAAGTATGTGTTATCGTAGCACCATGTGTGTGAATGGGCCTTCACCATAATAAAATGACAGCACCACATACATACTTTATGGGGAAAAGGGGTACAAAATAAATAAATATATATATAAAAATATACTGAGTGGCCAGATTATTATGACCACCCCATCATACTTCATTGGGCCACGAGATAACTCCACAAGATGACTTTGTGGGGCCGCCTCGTGACTCCACGAGATGTTGAAAGGTGATGCCAGGAATCTGACACTGCACTGTTGCCCTTCTGTTGTCTTGTACCAGTCTTGCCACTCTCCGTTCTGCCCTAACATTGACTAGTCGCTGACAGCCACAATTCGCACGTTCAGACCCAGATTTTCGGCTGACAGTCCAGTCTTTAAACACTTTAACAACAGCTGCTCTTGAACAGTATATACACAGAGGCACATATGTACAAGAAAAATAAAGACAGAGCACAATGGGATCAAGCAATAGCATTTCAGTCAAGACAGCGATATTATTACGGTTTATATGAGGAAATATGTCCTCTGCGGCTGTTAAGGAATCCGGAGTTCTGCTTTACTTCTTCTACATTTTCTCTATAACATAGCAAATCTCCACTTTTTGAGTTCACGTTCACATTAATACAATGTGCTGGAGGACTTGAAAAATCAAACACTGACAACTTGTATTTGCTTCCCATAAAGATTGTGTCTTGTTTTCCAAGCAGCTTATTTCATCGCACAAAGAGCAAGCCAAATAAATCTTCTGATAAGGAAAAGAAGAGAGATAAAAAGGTAGGACTGATTTTCTGATATAAATAAGAATAACCACCTTCACTTCTCACATTTATAAGGATTATAGTGTGCACTGCCTTTATAATTATTTAAAAAGAACTCCGGGCAGAAATGTTATTAACCCTTTCAGTAGGGGCTACCCCAGCACTGCAAGGGTTAACTGCTCATTTTTGCCTAAGGTAAAAAAAGAAAAGCTATAGTCACCAAAAGTCAGCAGAACTCCCTCCACCTGGAAGACTGAGGACATTCAGTGAATGTCGTGCACCATGGATTCACCTCCAGAGAGGCACGCTGCACTAAGACACAATGATTCAGATGCATTATGCGCCATTAGGATGCAAAGATGACCCTGCCTGGTATGTGAATGGCCTGAAGACATCTGTAAGAGGTCATTATAAAAGAAAGTATACAATACAGTCAAGGGGGACCTCCAGTGAGGTACTGGGAATCAAAAATGGGGGAGCCTGGCGTTGGGTTTTAAAGAGACATTGTCATTTTACTGTTTCTATAGCCCATACCTTGCTGCATGTGTCCTGCCTGCAAAGAAAAGAAAGTATTCTTTTCTTTGCAGGCAGGACTCATTTTCATTGTACCTGACTAGGGATGTAAATGTAATGTGTGGGTAATGATTATAGGAAGGTTTTGGAACAGAGAAACCCTGTAGTAATACTTATTATGCCATGCCACTGCTTTAAAAAACAAAAATACTGCATATTTATAAAGAACTACAATGTGCTTTACAAATGTGTTTAGCACTCAACTGGCTTTGGGATTCTGGTGCCAGTGGAATGTTATTAAATGGATGCTAAAAAAATAAAGCCAGGGAAAAAAAGAAACCTGATTACTTGGCCTGCCAATGAGACCAACCTCTCCTCACAAAGTTCTGTCTGGGGCATTAAGCAGAGAGAACTCCACTGGACACTGGGGGCTCAACGCCACAGCCTGCATTTTATGAATGGTTCAGTGCTGATTAGCATTGTGGTATATATCAGCCTGCATTTTATGAATGGTTCAGTGCTGATTAGCATTGTGGTATATATCAGACAGTGATATGCACTCTACCTTAAAATGAGGTCCCCAATTTGGTTACCAAGAAGGAGCTAGGAGTAATGTTCATGGCACAGCAAGCTACAGAGCTACATTGGCAAACAGCTCTGTCACTTTTCTTGGCTACGCAGTGCACCAAAGGGTGTCAAAATCATAAAAGTGACCAAACATAGGATGTAACCCTGCAACTTACTTCCTCCCATGACCACCCGCTCCACTGTCTGGTACAAGTGGTCCCTATCGGTCCACTTACTTAATGTAGCACAGGCCTGTATCCCGACTCTATGGCACCAGCCTCAACCTCCTATGTGACTTTAGTTCTCCAAGATTAATGATATCTGTCAAATGGAAGACCTGACTTCCTCCTAACACAGAGGAATGGTTCAGATCCACTTGGTGGCCGTGGCTTTATTTTTAGAACGCGACCCCATACTTTAAAGCCAATTTGTTTACTCCGGGCTCCCTACTTATGGTGCCTGATGCCTTCCGAGGGAGGAGGGTGGTAACCTTCCTTAATGGTACTCACGTCCTTTTCTTTTCTTTATTCTTCTCCCTCCTTTTTCCCGCTTCTTCATGTCTCCATGGGTATTTCCAGAATACTCTACTCTTCCCACCCCCTTTAATGAGATGTTATTTTTCCACCGTATGCTGTTTCCACCCTGTTTAAGGTTTTGGCAGCCTAATGTTTCATGAACGGCGGTCCATTTATATGATATTATATCACTAGTTTTACTATGCCGTTTTAAACTCCAGAAGTACAGTTGCAGTCAATGTCAACCAACTGTATTGTTGTTCTATATTCTTCTGTACAGTTGGTTCTGTCTGTCTTTCCCATTGTGCCATTTGTTACCCAAAATAAAGAGTTAAAGAAAAAAGTGACTAAGCAGAGTTATAAATATTTTACAAATATTTTGGCAGGTATATATATATTTATTCAATTGCCTATTTAGCTTTTTTGGCTGGAGTGCTGCTTTGACATTCTATAGAGAGACGTGAATAAATTAAGATATATCCCCATGACAACAAGCAAAATCTGCACTTTGACCACTGGGTACGAGAGAATCCTCAAAACCCATACACTCTCTACAGCTTAAAATTAGTAATTAATGCTCTTTACAAAGTTAAGTATTTTGCTGCTTTGCCTGGGAATCTGGCCTCCAGCAGAGCCCTGAAGTGGCAGCGCGATCTCATTGCAGACCCGTCCCAGTGCTAGCACATGCAGTTAGTTAAACATGAACTCCAGGTATACATTTTTATGCATGCTTAAATTGGTCCCGCCTGGCCCAATGTAAGTATGCCTATTTTATACCTGGTTAGCCCATAACGAAACTGAAAGGCACTTGTATACAAGATATTCTCTGATTGAATGAGGGGCAGTTATGTCACAATTCACCCCCCGTCCAATCAGAAAAAGTATTTTCAGAAGAAATATTCATTGATAAAATTACTAGCCATTCTCGGAAGGGCCGTTGTGGCGAGTGTGCGACCACCTGTGTTTACAGAGCAGAGGTAAAGTCACTCAACACAGCACCATGCAGGACCCAGAAGATCACTGTAAAGCACTTCAGTAGCTGTGGCTACTACAGTGCTTTACAGGATCACCATGGCCCTACCAGGTATAAATATGTATACTTGCATGGGGCCAAGTTGGACCAATATATGTATGCATAAAAATGTAAACCTAGAGATTATTTTTAATATTAGTACAATTTGCTGTGATTAACAATCACGGTGTGAACTAATAAAGCTTTCTTATCAAATATAATATTTTTACATGTGCTCCATTGCCTTGATTTTGCAGAAAATTATGCAAAAGACAAAAAGGAGAATTCTAAAAACAAAAAAGGGAATTCGTCTCTCATAGACATAAATAAAAATCCAGGATCCCCTTTTCATACAATAACAATCACTATGTGAACTAATAAAGCTTTCTGAACAAATATTATATTTTTATATGTGCTCCATTGTCTTGATTTTGCAGAAAATTATGCAAAAGACAAAAAGGAGAATAAAAAAAAAAGGGAAGTCATCTCTCAAAGACATGTAACATGTATTTATGCAAACCTTTTATAAATAGACCCTTGAATTAAGTCCAAATAGCAGGTTGTGAGCTGATTTTACCAAATGACGTCCATCAGTTATTTACCACCCGCAGCTTCCCAAGACACTGTGAAAAACAAATATTGTTGCGTAGTTTATAATATTGGTGCTCCTTAAAGAGAAACTCCAGGAACCTAAAATGTTAACCCTTGCAGTGAGGCTATCCCCACACTTCAAGGGTTAACTGCTCATTTTGGTCTAGGGGCTCAAATAAAGAAAATATACTCTTCCGATCCTCAGTCCCATCTGGCTGTTAGACCTTTCCCGACAGCGTCTTCTCTATGACGGTCTAAGCCCCACTGCTGTCATCATGTCTAATGCGTTCCTTTCACCTGCATTAGGCGTGAGGATGACGCGGGACAGGAGGGGGAGAGAGATAAACGATGACTGCCACAGGACCGAAGATTAGGGGCGTACATCTTCTTTATTCCGGCCCCTAGAGAAAAGTGAGCGGTTAACCCTTGCAGTGTAGAGATAGCCCCACTGCAAGTGTTAACTTTTTTAAAAACTGGAGTTCTTCTTGAAGTATAAGTAGCAAATGAGACACGACCCAGCAAACAGGCAAGATAATTTGCTTCTTAATTACCAAGAAATGACTCCTAGCGGCATTTAAGTAGCAAATGATCTTTCACTGCTTTATAAATATGGTTCAACATGTTTTTCTCTAAACGTTCTCTCATTAACCACGAGTGTTCCTTCAGGAAGGTTTAGTAACGCTTAGTAGTAGCAATCTACAAACAGATACTTATAGATAATTGTCCACTCCCCATTCTTCTCCATTTTAACTGAGGGCAGATGAATCCATCTTTTACTTGCTGGAACTTCGATCTGCCTGCAGGAACATGTGACAGTGTTCATCATCTGAGGGGGAAAATTGCCTTACCCCCGAGATCTCGCAAGTTTATAGACTAGATTTCCCAGGAAGGCACTGGTGATGTAGCCTTCCTAGGAAGCATTTGTGAGACCAGGACTACATCACCAGTGCCTCACTCAACCAGGTCCCCTCCTCACGAGTGTTCACGATGACGTCACGCGCGTACATGATTGCGTCACTGCAGGGTGTCACCTGGTACCCTCAACGGGTGTCACCCCGCCTCGGGACGCCTCTGACTGGAAGGTTAATTGGCTTCTGTCTAAATTGGCCCTTGTATGTATGCAAGTGAAATAGGGACCTTAGATTGTAAGCTCCTTGACGTTAGGGACTTATGTGAATGTGCATCTATGTAAAGTGCTGTGTGAAATTGTCAGCGCTATTTAAATATCAGTGATGCCTGTCGTAATCCAACAAACCCTGTTTCAACAGTGTCACTGTTGTGTATTAATATGTATTATATTGGAGACATACTGAACACTAGGAAGGGTGTAACAGAAAAGGCAAGTGTAAGAGGAATACTAAATGTAAACTCAGGAAAAGGCTGTTCCTGCTGCAGATGTAAATGCGCGCCGTCAAATACTGGATCCTGTCCAGCAATGTGACAACCATAAGGGCCAATTCACACCAAGCGCGGAGCAGGTGTAGAGCAGAGCAGTTACAGAATGAATAAAAACTCAATGTATTCCAATGGTATTTTGGGCTCTAGTTCCCACCAGAACATTCAGTTCCAGAGCATGTGCAAAACTTGCAGCATGCCCTATTTGTTCTCCTCTGGAACGCTCCAGAATGCATGCAAACGCAAAAACGGCCCAGAATACAGCAAAAACACACTGCTCCTCGGGCCCCGCCGTGCCTCGGGCCCCATAGCGGCCGCCTGGGTTGCTATGGTGATTGTTACGCCACTGGAACAAGCCCTAAGATCCCTTGCGAAAGCCTACATCTTCTCAGCCATCTTGATTTACCAGTCTGGGATGACATAACTCCCATGCATGCACATGGAAGTTTAATTATTCCAGCACCAGTACAAGCTGATAATGTACACTGGGAGGGGCATGACTTGGAATAAGCAGGCAAAATAGAGAATGAAGTCAGAACCATTGCTTTGCATACTTGAACAGGGTCAGTATTTCAAAGTACTGAAGATTCAGGATTAGCATTATAGCCAGACAATTAGTATTTTCATAGACAGAGGTCAGCAAAGGCTCTATATTCTTTCACTATAGGTTTGTTTTTAAACATTTTGTAAAGATGCTGGTGTAATATAACCTATAATAATCTGTTATTACAGCTAATATGTCTGAGAACAAGAAGACCTCTACCAAGACACCCAAGAGCAAAATTGTAATGAGAAGGTATAACATTTCTCCTGGCACAGATAAACAAGGTATACTAAATCCTAAGGTTCCTAAAAAATCATTTAGAACTATTGCTAGTTAAAACAATACATACCACGGCTTTTGTGTTCTAAGCCCTCAGGGGCAGGGCCCTCCTTACCATCTTGTCTTGAATTGTATTGTGATTATAATGTCGTCCTTAGATTGCAAAGTGCTGCGCAAACTGTTGGCGCTATATAAATCCTGTATAACAATAATATAATAATTAGGGATGCACCGATATATCGGCCGCCGAAACATATCGGCCGAAAATGGCACTTTCCTGCCGATACATCGGCGCATCCGTGATTTCTTTCCTCCCCGCTGGGCGCTGCTGTGTGTCCCAGCGGAGAGGAGAGAAAGTGACAGCTGCGGGACGAGAGTGCTGTGAGCGGCCGGTGACTAGCCTCCCACACCGCTCGGCCGCCTATCACAGTCCGGCAGAGCGGTGTAGGGGCGGAAACAGCGCTGTCACAGGAGGCTGGGCTCTCCTCTCGCAGCGTTCACTCAGCCTCCTGTGACAGTGTGTCAGGGAGGAGAGCAAGGTACACACACTCAGTGATCAGTGATCGCTGAGTGTTTGTGGATAATTGAGGATATGGTATGTTGGCTATATCCTCAATTATGACTGAATGGGAAGTGATCTACATCACCTCCTGTTCATTCATAGTTGTGGTTATAGTAAACATACTATATTCTCAAGTTATCAATGAACAGGAACACTCATAGAGGATTCCTGTTCATTGACAACTGGGGACACAGAAAAAGAGATTGAGGACTCCGTGTTCTCAATCTCTTTTTCTATTTTAAAAGGGAAATATCAGGGGTCTTTTTAGACCCCTAATATTTCCCCAAAGCCCCTAAAAGTAAAGTAAAGAAAATCACAATATTTAATAAAAAATGAATAAATAAAAAAACAAAGTTTATAAAAAATAAAATATTTTAAAAAATTTAAATAAAAACATTTTCGGTATCGGTTTCAGCCTGACAATTTCTTCTATTTCGGTTTAGTTTTTTAAATTTCTATTTCGGTGCACCTGTAATAATAATATAATAACATACTCCCTTGGACGATGCAATTTGACTGATAATGTAAGATCAAAAGCCCAGTTCTGTGCTAATTTCCTGGGGAGGGCTGGGAAGGTTCTGTATATGGCATTATACTTCTTCCTGGTGCAAAACAGACCATGAATCTTAGTGAATAATGAAAGGGGTTAAGCCAAGCAGAAACAAAGTTTGATTTAGAAAGAGAGGAAAATAGAGACTCGGCAACCTGTGACCTCAATTTATTTTACATTACTCATTGATAAGATTCTTACACTTTTGCCACTAAAATTATAGAGAACACTAAACCATTCTTATCGGCCCTTGTTCTTGTAGTACCTTGCACCCTAATGTCCCTACCGCAGTCACACACATGAAAGACAATTTTGGGTGAAAGCCAAATTAAAGAGCCCCTATCAAGTTTGCCAGGTGGATTTACTCTGTCTATTTGTCCTCAAGACCACTGTCACCAAAATAAGAAGTAATAGGAGATCCAAAATTTTGGGTTTCCTTTAGAATATGATGAGATATGGGTAAATCTTCCACTGGGATCACCTGTTCCAGTGACACATTAGAGTGGAATTCCCCTAAGATTTAACCCTATTCTATCCAAAGCAAAAAAAGAGTTTTGGTAATACATACACTTTGACCTTTAAGTATGCTTCCTGAATATGGAAGACAGTTGAGAGAGTTAAGGAAAAACCTTTCTTTTAGGTTTAGATTGAGTGATAAAGGCTGGCAGCGGTTTTAACCCTACCCTTCTCTTAGCCCAGCCTTTCTCAAACGCTTTACCCTGGGGGCACCCCTGAAATAATTTTCAGGTCTCAGGGAACCCCCTGATAAAGATGATTATATTTAAAGCTCTTGTAACATTAGCATGATTAGTACGTTCTAGAAAGTTTTAAATAGATGAATGAAGAATGTAGTGTACATAGAGTATTTGACATCCAAAGAGGATCATTTTATAACATTCACCTGCTTGATACAACAACAACAAAAATATAAAACAAATAATAATAATAATAGCCAAAAAAGAAAAAATGGTGGTCAATGTAGTGTCCCCTTACATTGTTGGTGAGTGGAAAAAGTCCCTTCATATTTGCAGTCAGTCTAGACAGTTTAGAAGTGACTTCTTGCATTGGATGTCCGTGGGAAATTGCCCCCGTTCATTGGTGGTAATTTCAAGGCAGCAGTTTAATTCAAGGAACCTATAGCAACTTCTGGCGGAACCCTAGTAGAGGAAGCCTGACTTAAAGAAGTAAGCAATGGTGCCCACCTAATTCTATATCTACCTAGCTCACTTCTAGGAATATACAGTACACAAGCCTTGTAAACCAACAATGTCCTTGTAAGATTTTGCCCAGTTGTATGCAACTCAAGGCTGACAGGTAACTATACCCAAGCCATTTTTTTGCTTATTTTACTTCTCAGCAACAATAAAATTGTGAAAATAGGTTCAGTTTTGCAGGGTGGTCCAGGAAACGATCCTGTGGGAGTTGTAATGGATTTGCCTGAATGGTTGTGACAAGGGTCAGCAGCATGGTGAGGTAAAGGAAATGAGGGATGGGCTATACTATACTTGAATGCAGAGACCTGTGACTGTCCGCCTCTCTGTATGCTGCATATTATTAAAAAAGACAATAATAGCACACTCTCCCCTAACGGAAAGAAAGCAATGAAAAAAATGTGCAAGGTTACTGCGTAGGATACACACGCATACACAAATATCTGCTGTCACTGCTAAGCGGACTCAAGGTGACAACTGTTGGGAGCTGCTTGGGTTTCAACCACCACCAGAAAGAGATCACTATTCAGTGGATGTCGCAGGCTGGCCAACATTTGCACAACATTTGAATTTCAAAAGAGTTCCAAAGACTGGCTTTTTCATGTGCAGAAAACCATTCAGCAATGAAAACCAAATGTACAAGTATGTTTCTTTTTGTACTTGCAGGTAAAGGGATAAAACGTGGGGAATGTTCATGTGCTGCAGAGATGTATTACATATTGTTTTGCCCTATAATTTTGTGACTGTATTTATACTGTATATGGTTGGTCTACCATGTCTTGATGCTTGTAAGTCCATCTGAACATGTAGAACAGGATGGCTCTAGCTGGGGAAAGTCACTTAAAAGCCCAACTCCTTCAGGTTCCTTTTTTTAGCTCTTACCCGCCCCTGCCCTCATGTTGACAAAGAAAAGTTTTTTTTAGAATTATTAAATTTCACCATGCTCAAGCCCTGCCCTCTACATCCTCCTCAAATGGTGGCCTCTTTTCGTTTGCCCGGGATCATTTAAATGGTTTCCTTTGAGCACAGGCCACCATGAATACATCCCTGGGGTTGTGTTATCACTCAGGTTTGGCTTACAGTAGAATATTGCATGTCATATGTGACACAGCATGCACTATTCCTGCAGTATCGAGGACTGCTGACAATTGAGAAGAGGTTGAAGGGCCATGCTTTTCGAGACTGACTGGAAGACACCTAGAACTTAAGACAAACTGCACTTAATTATTTTAGCCCTCCACTACTTGCCCTCCACAGAACTGTTCTTACTGAGATCCGAGAGCCTCTGTTCCGCTATTTGTTGACATCCAGCACTGTAAGTCTCCCTCTCCTGACCACATCCTCATTCCTGCTTGGACAGCCCCATGGTAGTCTATGAGGAGGTAATGTGCAGGAGTGGCCAGCAGACGGAGCATTAAAGCACTGGATATAAACAATTGGAGAACTGTACCCCTCATATCTTGGTAAGTACGGATCTGCAGAGGGGGGAGGATGGTAAAGTTTAGGTCAGGGGTGGGGACAGAAAGGATAAGTGCCTTTCATTTAAATCCACTCATCATTTATTTAATGTATTCATTAATTTTGTTTAAAAATGTATTGTGCAAAGAAATTCTGGAGAAAGAAAGAACA
>NW_017306941.1:103674-109134 GCF_000935625.1 Nanorana parkeri | reverse complement strand
TTAGAGGGGACACAGCTCCCTCTGCTGGCCACACCTGCACATTACAACCTCATAGACTTCCATGGGATGTGGCCAGTAGAGGGAGATAGGGACGTTTGCCTATTGGCCCCTTGAGGGCAGGGACTGATGTGGATGTGCACTGTGTAAATTGTCAGCATAATATAAGTACCAAAAATAAATAAATCATTGACCTCAGCTAGCTATCACCAACAGTGCAATTTGATTCACCAGTAAATCTCTTACCACTAACCCATAGATAAACTGCTGTCATTTGCACCCCGTAGCTGTGAAGAACTTTCTGCAGCTCATAAGTGAACATAACTTTAGATACCGCCAGTTCACTCTTTATAGTTATCATGACTGAGGAACTGGATCGTTTTACCCTGCGGTCACAGCTAATGCTATTGTATGGCAAACCGCTGGTGTAGTTGCAGCCTGAGAAGCAGCCCATTACTATTTAATGCTGTGTGACCTAACCTAGAAAAAGAGCTCTATACAACTGCAATATTTTATTATTACAAACCCGTTTTCTCTCCTGCGGTATGTTCACTGTAGCTGTAAGCAATTCCAGAGACCTCAAACATAACTTAAATTACCAAAACGCTGCGCACTCCGTGCCCCTATTGACTCGTCTGCCTCGCTCTCCATGTATGGTAGAGAGAGGTTTTCACGGAATGTTTCTGTCTCTTTAATTAATGTTTCTTTATAGGAAAGAAGTCATTTAGGAAAGCTTGTATTATCCTCATATCCTCCAGTAATGGCTGCAGCTCATTATTCTCTTTAATGCCCAGAGGAGATCAGATGGCACAGAAAGCAGAAACGAACTCCAGGCAGGAATCATAACTCAGATTCTTAATTACAGGTTTTGCGTCTATGTCTAGGGTTGTCACCTGTCCAGGTGTTACCCAGACAGTCTGATATTTGAGTCCTGTGTCCGGGTTTCAGGCCAGCTGACACCCGGACACCTACATTTTTTGACAGGTGTCAGGAAGACGGAAGAGGAGGTGTGCGGGCCCGTGACTCACAGGAAGGCTGTCGAGGTCCCCAGCAAGCGTGGGACCTTGGCAGCCTCCCTGCGAGCCACAAGTGCATGTAAATAGGCGCCAGCCCACATGTCTACTGCTACGTCTTCCTGACACCACGCTGCTCGCCTCCAGACCCCTGGTGAGACACCGCACAGCACTCCTGAAAGTCTGCATAGCCCACATACACACCTGAGAGCCCACATAGCCCACCTGAGACACCACAGAGTCACTTGAAAGCCCACATAGCCCATCTGAGAGCCCGCACAGCCCATCTGAGAGCCTGCACAGCCTCTAGACAGCCCGCACAGCCCATCTGGGAGCCTCCACAGCCACCTGAGAGCCTGCACAGCGCACCTGAGAGTCTGCACAGCCTCCAGATAGCCCACCTGAGAGCCTCCACAGCCCATCTGAGACCCCACACAGCCAATTGTAAGCCTGCACAGCCCACCTGAGAGCCTCCAAAGCTCATCTGAGGGCCCGCGGGGTCCACTTGAGAGCCAGCACAGCCCTGATGAGAGCCCGCACAGGCCACCTAAGACCCTGGAGACATCAGGGAGCCACCCATATGTTGCTTGATATGTATTTTGTATTGCTGTACAATGTATTTCTAGAACTTGTAGTCCCCTGTAGCTGGTCTCCTTACCCATTCCCTTGGCTGTCTCTTCTGGTTCTTTCTCCTGGTTGCTTCTCCTCGCTCTCTCCTCTATATTCTCCAAAAAAAGAAAATTGCGGCATCAGATCATTCGGGTTTCACTTGAAGAAAAGGTGGCAACCCTACCTATGTCTCCCTTTATCCTCATGGCGTTGGAACTTAGTCAGATGGCTGCCTATAGGAAGAGATGGTCACAGAAGTTCTGCTTTGTTACTCCCTAGCTTGCTGCTAGAGCAGGAAAGAGCAGCAGCACAGCAATGGGGATATCCTCAATGTTTCCTCTCCTGACTCCTATAAGTGATGAAGGGAGAGCCTGTGTTTCCTGTGTAATAAATAACAACTAGTGTGCCTGCTCACCAAGTTGTACAATAAATATCTGGCTATTAATATTCCACTTCTGACATTATTAGCATTATGGAGTATATAACATACAGCACAGCATTCAGAGTAAAGCATTATGCAACGGATTGCACAGCATACAGGGTGGAACATGCTAGAAAATGTATTTACGGCATAGTGTAGGGAGAGGAGTGGTCTGAGTATGCCATATCCGGCAACTGATAGAGTATTGCAGCCTGAAGAATGTCATGTACAGCACACTGTACAGAGTACCAAAAGCCTGGAGTATGTCACGTGCAGCACAGTATAGAGAGTCTCACAGCCTTGAGTATATCACATGAAGCACATGACTGATGGATTCGTCAATTTTCTGTCCCTCCGTTAAAACCCCAATAAACACACAGACTGCGCGACATGGATTTTAACGGCCACAGCAGCCCTTTTATTAAACAAACAACTTTAACAATAACCACAGTAATAAACCAAATATACGAAAATAATACTGTAAACAAGGGTTGACCTTCCCCCCAAAGACCCCCTAACCCGCCAAGCTGCCGTGACAAAAGAACCCCCCCAACCACAAAATTCAGAGACGGAGGGTGGGACAACCTGCTTCCTTCGTCGATTTCCAGAAAGAGGACGCCCCTCAGCCCTCGCAGTTCCTTCCCATGCGGCTCCTCCCGGACACCTGACTCCCACATCCAATCAGGTAAGAGCAGCTATTCCCATTTATTTTTTAACCCTTTCTCCCGGGACTATTCCTCCCACCAGTCATGTAGCCCCTCCGCTTAGTCTCTCCGTGTCTGTCTTTGTAGAGAGTACCGCAGCACAATGTACAGTATATAACTTACATCATATATGCTCCTCATAATCCTCAGCCTTGCTTATCTTCATTTCACTCACTATTTCACAAATAGAGACAAAAAACATGATTGGCGGATCCAGTTACAGTTAATTGTCTCATCTGTTGAATTTCCACCCTCGGCCAGACTCGCCGCGTTCACCAGCTGACGCTTTCATACATAAAGTGCCCTGTAGCAGTCGATGATTATTACCACAATTACATTAAACACAGGAAATGTTTTCAGCGCTTTTCTACAGATATTTAAACCGTCGCCTGGAGATCAATGTCTGTTATTTTAAAAAATCACAATCGTTGTGCAAACTGTGATCGGCGGTGACAAAATCCTTTGCATGTCCTGCCACATTCCTCACCGAAGAAGCCGGAAGGTGGGTGCGGCGGTGACAAAATCCTTAGCATGTCCTGCCGCACTCCTCACCGAAGAACCCGGAAGGTGGGTGCGGCGGTGACAAAATCCTTAGCATGTCCTGCCGCACTCCTCACCGAAGAACCCTGGAAGGCGGGTGGAGCGGTGACAAAATCCTTAGCATGTCCTGCCGCACTCCTCACCGAAGAACCCTGGAAGGCGGGTGCGGTGGTGACAAAATCCTTAGGTGACAAACAGCACACAAATGTTTTCATTTCAGGGATTCCAATATAATAAAATGGGAAGAAGAAGCTTCTCATTCGACAGCTCTCAGTTGTAACGTGCAGCAGTGATATTATATTTAAAGAGGAACTCCAGGAATGTAAAAAGCGAATCCTTGCAGTGGGGATACCTCAGCATTGCATTGCTAATTGCTCGTTTTTCTCTTGGGGCCGGAAGATAGAATATCCTCAGTCCTGCAGAGGTTAGCACTCACCCCTTCGCTCAGGCTTTGGTATGTCCATCTGTGTTCTCACATCTAATGTACTGCATTAGAAGTGTTGACGTAACAGGTCAGCCCGGGGGAGAAGAGGCTGTGGGGACCGGTCTGACAGGCATGCGTTACCGAGATATCGGGTATCTTTATTTTAGTCCCTAGGCCAAAACAAGCCGTTAACTCCTGCAGTGTGGTAGTAGGCCCACTGCAAGGGTTAATCTGAATACCTCCCAGAGTTGTAAAGTGCCAGCATATACTCTCCTGTTATAACATCAGCATTGTAATAGGAATACATACTAGGGGGTGTTTTTGATAATGTAATCAAAGCTTACTTTAAATAATCCCTTTTATGTAGTGAGTGCTGCCTTCCGTCTGCCCATCACTACCATCAACTTCCTGGATTCCCAGTGTGCTTTGCATCTCTTTCCCTGCTGCTTGATGTGATGCAATCTCCATATCCCACCATGCATTGCTTTCAGCAAGCAATGTTAATGCTACATTGTTCAGACATTGAGTTGTAGTTTAGATGGCAGCAGGGCCAGTGCTAGACTATGTTACACCCTAGGCAAGACCAGCTACGTGTACCACCCAGCCGCCCTCCAGCAACCCCCGGCCCCATTCTCCTGCCAGCTAGCTTCTGCAGACGACAGGTGGATGTAAGCAGCAGGGAGCAATAGCCAGAGTGCTACTGGTTATTTTAATTTGAAATAGCCAATAGCAGACTGGCTATTGAAACCCCACCCACTGAGCAGGGGAGCAGACCTGAGAGAGAAAGGTGTCTTAGTTCCGCTCCTCTGCTTAGTGGGCGGGTGCAATAGCAAGCCTGCTATTGGCTTTTGCAATTTGAAATAGATTGGGGGGTACCATGGCAGGTGAGTGGTCAACGCTGCACACCAGGCAGCAGTACGCCCTAGACGCCCTTTTCCTAGTGGCAGCACCGGCCCTGGGTGGCAGGCTCTGTGAGAACTGTGACACAAGTGCATTTTCACAGGGCTGAGTGAAATTGTGTCAGTGCATTGAGGAAGTACATCCTATGAGCATCTTCAATAAGTAAGCTTCTAGACGGATATGGTTATTAGGAGAGAGATGGCTGTGTTGTGCTACACAGAACAGAGCAGCCAATGAAGATTGCTCAGAGCATTTGTGTCTCCTAGCCAATCACTGGAAGGTACAGATCAGTGATGCACGCTGGGAGAAGATATAAATGCTCAGTGTGGCTGATGCAACACTCTCTTCCCTCCCCCAGGCCTCCCTGGGGAGGAGGTTGCTGCTGAGAGACTGAACTGGGTAGGCCTAAGCCTGAGGACTAGCCTGAACTGACACTGGGGCCTGAGTCTGGAGGTCCAGTGGTCAGCCACTGATTCTGGAGATGGACATAGATGAGGACTTCTGAAGTGCTGCTTTGCCTAATGTTCTCTGCAGATTGCCGGTCTGGCTTAAAGGTCCTAGTCTGTGATGGCAGCAGTTACTGTGTTCTAATTCTTAAAGCAGTCTACCTCATCCTGGATGTACCTGACCCTGACCCTCTCTCCCTGAAGCTTCAGCAATAAAAGAGATTCAGCTTTGATCTACTGTCTGGACTTCACTTTGTCGGTCGCCACGGGATGTGGTAAGACCCCCACAACCACCACGCCAGTGTTATGCAGAAGAGGCCCTTGTCCTCATCGATATGGGGGCAAGGTGCTTTGCCAGGGGTTCCCCCTTGGCGAAGCACCCTTCCCATGTTGAGGGCATGTATCC
>NW_017306941.1:94074-103630 GCF_000935625.1 Nanorana parkeri | reverse complement strand
CCTTAATGCCCCCTTCCTTTCCTGCTCTACCAGGCTACTGCTCAGATCGAGAGTCTGGTAAGGGATTTTTGGCATGAGGTCCCCCCTAAAATTCCTATTAGACCTAAAGGGTCTAGTATGAATTTGGGGGGATGAATCGCACACTGTTTTTTGGGGGGATTTTCACTTTAGCTACCCAGTTCATACTGAATGACATTCAGACGCATCCAGATTTTCGTTAGCAAAAAAATTGGATACATTACAATTCGTTATTGTTGCCACTCAGAAATTTGGATGCATCCTAATGTCCACATTTAAAAAAATTTGTCCAAATCTCAATTCAGAAGAAAACAAAAACAAAACGTACATGTCTAGTTCACATCCAGTCACGCAGGCCCTTGCGCTTCATCAGGGGTTGGAAACCTCGGCACTCTAGCTGTGGGGAAACTACAAATCCCGTCACTCATCTGCCCCTAGGAGTCATGTCTGTGGCAATCCGGGTCTTGCAATGCCTCATGGGACTTGTAGTTCCACAACAGCTGGAGAGCTGAGCTTACCAACTTCTGCGCTACTTTGTTTTTAGTAAATCTAAGCCCCTGGTCACATCTGTGCTATGCGGATATGCGTGTGTTCCCGCTTTACACTAAACTGAGCGGTGTCATAAATTTTTTAATGGCCTCCCAACACCCCAAGCAATCACGTGTGTTGCATCACACCACATGCCCATGGTTACTTCTTACCATGCACAGCGTTGCAATGCAATTTAAACAATGAGTCATGCACTCCTGGTGCAGTTTAGATGTGGTAGGCAGCCAATTCAAATAAATAGGCCATCCTACTACAACGCATGGTAACATGTATAGACTCTCATAGTTCAGAGTTAGGACCGCACTATAAGAGGTGCCTTGGCGAGGCTGTGCGGTTTTCACATTTTCTGCAGAAGACGTGTATCCAAACCTCTGTTTTTAACCTTAGCGGTGGGACAAGTTTTTTTGCATGCTGGCTGGTGAGTGTGCTGGGAAACTTTTTTCTCTTGTAATGTATAGTGCTGCAAGGCACGCTCAATGTAATATTGCACAGGTAAGGGCCCAGTTTTGAGGAGATTGGACAATCAGATTGTATTGTGAGCGCAACAGACACCTCAGTGGCATAAAGAGCGGAGCACAGCCCACACTGGGTGACACCATTAGAGGGGGTGACACCAAAATGACTGACAGTCATTTTGGTGTCACCCACTATGAAAATTTGAGCACTCGGCCATGGACCAAGAGCCTGACATCTGTACGAGATTGGAGGGGTACCCGGCGGCATATCTTATCCTGCCTGTTGAACGTCCCCTCCTCTGCCTGCCGCTGTCCATCACAGAGATGGCTGCTGGCAGTTAATGACGTCATGCGTCGCACTGGCCTGGGTACGCCTCTGCTCAGTGGACCTCACTTCATCACCTGTCAGAAGCTTCAGATGTTTTAAATTATATGTATAGACAAAACTTTTTTTTAGTTTTGCATAGCGTAGGGAAGGATGAAAACTGCTGCCAGGCTATTGTTTTGCTGACTGTGTACCACTAAGGAAATTTCCCTTCACTTCCCATCCCAGAGACCCAATAGGAAGTTAAAGGAAATCTCCCAAAGTGAGGGGAATTCCCCTCTTAGTTGTCTCCGCAGCAGGTGTCCCCATTGGAAGGTGTCCCCTCACCTCTTGTTCTGAGGACAATGTTAGATTTCCCCAACTTTTTTTCTCAGTGACAGTGGTCACCAGTACCATTAGAGGGATGAATCTCCTCTGTGGGGACATGGACAGCAATAAACAATTAACAGAGGATGTAACCCTTACCCACTGTTTAAAAAAAGAGCAGGGGTAGACAACCTCGGCACTCTAGCTGTCTTAAAACTACAAAACCTATCATGCAACTGCCTCTGGGAGTCATGTCTGTGGCTGTCAGAGTCTTGCAATGCAGGATGACAGGGATTTGTAGTTTGACAACAGCTGGAGTGTCAAGGTTGCTAACCCCTGGCTTAGAGATACACTCTAAGGGGGATACTATGTGAGTTTACATTGGATTTCTGATGAGTCTCTTTATTTCCACTCGCCAAATGCGAGCAGGCGAGTAGAAATTTTGAGCCCTGAGTATAACAATACCTCGTGACTGGTCAAAATACCAGTTGCATCACATTTTCACCCAGTAAATAACGCACATATATTGGTTTGGGAATCAGCCGCAAACACAACATGCAGGAACGTGTGCTTGATAAACCTTGATTCACATCTGTAGCTTGAACCTCAAAGCCTAAAACACTCAACAACCCAAACCCCATGCTTTTATATTGTGCCTGTTCACATCTGATTGCTCAGACACCGGGAGCTCCACGCCTGACAATCAGAAAGGTACCTAAACTACTTCTGAAGCAGAATAGTGACTTTTCTGCCCTATAGACTTCAATGAAAGCACCTCAATAGCCCTAAAAAGAAGCGTTTTTTAAGGCTAAACAATCATCTCCCCTCCTTACTATGTAGTGTTCCATTGGCTAAAAGAAAAACGCTCAAGCCTGAAAACGCCTTAAAAAAAACCCCGCAAAAACGCACAAATTAAAATGTACCCCTGTAAATGCTCAGTATGTCAGTATGTCCATGAAGGTTCTCATTCATCCAGGTCATGGTGTATCTGTAAAAAATAAGTTAAGGCAACTGGACTTGCTGTATTTATCTTGAAGACGTTTCACTGGACTTCCAACCAGCTTTCTCAATTCAGAATGACTTGTACAAAAAATTATCTGGGAATAAATATGGTGAATGTTATTCCAATCCACATAATCTGTTAATGGCAACTAGGTGCTGATTGCATTTGCATAATTTGTGTCTAGGAGGTGTTAATAACCTGCCTGTTAATAGAGGTGGGGGGGGGTGAGACTCTGGGCAGGTTAATAACACATCCTATACTCCAATTATGCAAATGCAATCGACACCTGGTTGCAGACTATGTGGATTGGAGCAACAGATTATGTGGATTGGAGCAACATTCACCATATTTATTCCCAGATCATTTTTGTACAAGTCATTTTGAATTGAGAAAGCTGGTTGTATGACCAGTGAAACGTCTTCAAGACAAATACAGCAAGTCCAGCTGCCTTGACTTATTTTTTACAGATGTAAATGCTCAGGCTCAGGTATGAATGCAGACTAAAGGTTATAAATAGCTTCTAGGGACGCCTTGTTCCTAAATCACATGTGGGATGCTGTCAGAAGGCTAAAATATACATAACTGTAGCGCATGTATTACATTTGGGAAATGGAGCTTTTGGGTCTTTAAATGGCCACTGTATGTGAAAATCAGGGAGAGCAAAGCTTTATCTATTCCCCCAGACCTGTTACATCTTCTCTTCAAAGATCCTAATACCATTGTGATAAGAGCTTTCATTCCCTGGTGAGAAAAAGTGATATAGAATAATTATTATCCAGCAGTAGCTGCCTTTAGAAACGCTGGCATTTCCAGGGACATTTCTCAACCTGTGAATCAGAGATCACTGGTAACTAGGGTTCTACAACGTGCCCAAAAGCTATCTAAGTCCACCTCAGTGTCTTGCAACTCAAATGCCTGAGGGCTACCACGCTCAACAGAAGGAATCCCGTTGTTTTCAATATATTCTGTTCACATCAGAGTGTTCTATTACAAACCGCCTGTAGCTTAAAATAGTACATGAGCTTATTTTGGGGCAGAGTGGTGCATTTGGCCCCAATAGACTTCAATGGGAATGATTAAGAAATGTGCGAAAAGCTTGCTGTGCGCACTTTTCATACCTTGTCTTGTCTAGTAACTAGCCATCGGTTAAACATTATTCCAAAATTCCTCCAGCCTGAAACAAATACACAAACGCCTATACAAGCACTCAAAGAAAAGGGAAAAAGACGCCCAAAGCTCAAGTGTGAATGGGGACAGAAGGTTTCCATAGACAATAAGCTTTATACAAACATTTCTGACTAATTCCTTTAACCGTCTGAAGGTTTTTAGGACTTAAACCATTGTTCCAGACACTGGAAAACGTAGCGATATCTGCCTATAGGTTCATCCTCTACATCTGGGTCCCTGGATCCAGGGGGGTCTTATACCATCACATGTTTGCTGGCCCCTGATTAAGGATCTTTTATGCAAACTGCACCTACTTTTCTTGGAAGGAAGTTGAAGAAAACTGAAGCCTTGGATAATAAGTGTCTATAAAAGGACATACAGTATATATGCAGACGTGTAGCCCAATGTATAAGGCAGATACTACGTGAATGAAGATGCAGGGTGCACAAAACATCTTCTGAATAATCATCAAATAAATGACAGATCTCTCTCTGACCTCTGTCTACCTATCCTTGAAATTACATATCTCTCTGACGTCTGTCTACCTATCTATTGAATGGCAGATCTCTCTCTGGCGTCTGACCACCTGTCCAGATCCCTCTTTGACGTCTGCGTACCTATCCAATACATGACAGATCTCTCTCTGGCATCTGTCTACTTATACATTAAATGGCAGATCTCTCTCTGAAGTCTGTCTACCTAGTCAATAAATGACAAATTTCTCTCTGACATCTGTCTACCTATCCAGATCTCTCTGCCGTCTGTCTACCTATCCATTGAATGACAGATCTCTTTCTGATGTCTGTGGCTACCTTAAAGTAAACCTGTAAGCATTGTCTACCTATCCAGATCTCTCTCTGACGTTTGACTACCTATCCAATAAATGACAGATCTCTCTCTGACACATGTCTACCTATCCAATAAATGACAGATCTCTCTCTGACACATGTCTACCTATCCAATAAATGACAGATCTATCTCTGACGTCTGCCTACCCATCCATTAAACAGCACATATCTTTCTGATGTCTGTGGATACCTTAAAGAAAACCTGTAAGCTTTGCAAAACTGAAACTTCCATTGCTGCCTTGTATCCAAAAGGTGCAAGGTGTCATCATCCTAATCCTGCCATGCAACAAGAGCACAAGTACAGACATTTCAGACTTCACTGGCATCATGCTTGTTCCAGCTCAGGATGACCACGCCAGACCCTTTATCTCCTAAATACAAGTCAGCAATGGCAACTGCTATAATTCTGTGTCCATTAAGCCCGGCACAGAGGGAAGCCAGTGGTCTGCTGGCATTTGTGGTCCACCAGTGCCTGGAAGAGCTCTGTGCTCTCTGGATCTAAGACAGCATGATGGCACTTACATGTGGTAGTGTCCATAGTGGTGCCCCGAGTTGTCAGCTCCATCCTCCGCCTCCATTAACAGGTAGTCCTGGCTCTCATTCCTCAGAGCTGTGATAGGACAGTTATTATTCCTGGTCACAGAAGGCTCGCAGTGGCTCATGGTAACTCCAATAATCCTAAACTGCAGGTCTGGTCCCTGGCACAAGCGAGGCAGGTCAAGGCACCTCAGTGAATGAGATTTCCCGGGCAGGGAGGCAGCTTCATGGGTAGAGATGAGAATGATGCTCCGGAGACCAGGAGCACACAGCCAAATTCTGCTCCTTGCGCAACAGCCTGCATGCTTTTTATTGCCGGTCCGCTCCGCAAGCTCCGGCTATGGAACTCACTGTTCTCACACTCCCCCTAGCGGCACACCGCAGAATGCAGCCAGGACCAGGCATCGCTGCGCATAGCAGAGGATTTCTGACTGATCTCAGATCTTTATTCATTTAAATACATCAGACAAAATATCTTTTTATATTCATTTATAGCTAGACAATTATAGGACTGAAATAAATGACTGTTTAATATCATAAGTCTATGCTATAGCTACTCTGGATGATGTTTCATCGAAATTAAATTGCACTAAAATGATTAGTTATAGAGAAAAAGCTCCATCATAGGCTTAGTAAAAAAAAATACATTTAAAGGATACTTGTTCTAATTGTAGTTGTCAGAAGCCAGCTGATGTGATTGTCAGGGGCACATCCACATTTAGATGATTTGTCCCTGGATGTCTGCCAGACTCCAACAGTAGCAGAAAATCCATTTTTTTGTACACAATCGTTTTTTAATATAGAAAATATGAAATGAAAATATAAAATGTATAAATTGATTAAAGGATGCAAATTGTAGACACACATGTAAGAGATAGGTGAACAGGCAAACAGCTAGATAAGACCGATATATAATATGCATTTACCTTTACTTGTGTCCAGTGGTGAACACCTGTGAAAGAAGATTTTGGGTCCCCTGATATGAGTGCCAAGTACAAAAACATGTATATTAAATATTTGTTAGATGCGGATGAAGGGTATCCCTTCTGATGCCCTGGACCAGGGGCGAGCAACTCCAGCCCTGCACCTGTTGAGGAACTACAACCCCTAAGAGGCACTGCAAGACAGTTGCATCCATGGCTCCCAGAGACATAAGCATGTTGGGATTTGTAGTTACAGCACAGCTAGAGGGTCAGAGTTGCCCACCCCTACCCTGGACTATGTCATGGTCCATAATATGGGGTCAGACATTTAACATCTTCTACATTTTCTATCCAAATGGCATCAAAAGCAAATATGAGAAGCATACATATGAAGGAGGTACACACATCATGTGGACATTAGAAGCCATGAGCATTATTAAAATGTCCCTGTTTTGATAAAAAAAATGTGAGCTCAAAGCACACTTTAATAAATTAAACCGAATACTTACCTGGATGGTAGGTGGCGGGTCTACCCTGCATTGTTTTTCAGATCTGAGTGCCAGTGCTATCCAACACTTCTTTATGATCCTTTAAAGCCCAGCTCTGGAGTCTCTGCTGTATTTTTTTTACATGACCTTTTTCAGGTATCTTCAGGCCATGATGCACAGGGTCCGCTTCCTCTTTTGATCTCCTCTCTACGGTGGGTGGTTTTCAATCCAGAGAGCAGCGCTGATATGATGAAGTCAGCATTGCTCTCTGAATTATTACACTGTGAATGCACTGTGGTGACTCCCTATTAGGTTGTGGGTCCAGGATGCCCTGCACTCACAATATGTCCTCAGTCTTCTAATCTCCAGGTGAACGATCCCCCAGGAGACTGAGGATTTCTGGTGGCAGAAAGAAATAACTGCAGAGAGTAGGTGAGTTTTATTTTTAACCCCTGCTGGAGGACTAGTTAAAAGAAAATGCCTGGCACTGGGCTTTAACAAGCGAGCCTTGCAACACCCCTGCAGAATCGCATCACAGAGTTGTGGATGAGGGCTTAATGGGCTGTTAAATCCCAGGGGTCTTTCTGTAGCTCTTTGGTCTTTACAAAGGTTATACCGGCCCCTCTATGTGTCACCCTCAGGCTGAGCCAAACAAGAGAAAGGAAACAGGGTGGCTTTTTGAGCTATAAAGCACCTTCTGATTCCTCTGAACACCCCCCTTTACCACTACAGTTGTCTCGAGAAGAGATAAATGACATAAGGAAAAAATTATCACAGTTAGTAAACCCCCTCCTCTCTAACCATCCTGCCCTTGGCACTAGTCTGCAGGTGGCATGATGGAAAATCCACCCCTGTACACAGGACACTACTAGAACTGCTCACCACCTCTCTCCTCTTACCCTTCGTTCCCTGTTTGCTACATAACTGTTCTGTCTGAGTTGCAGTTGGAAAATGGAGGATTGACACTGTCTGATCTTAAAATGCAGAGCATTGCATTTAGTGTCAGGCTCTTACAGCAATCGGTAATATGAAATCACCTGCACTCCATACAGCGTAAACACCTTGTTGAAAGGTTGGTGCTTGAAGTGACAACATGGATGGCACCGTGTCAGATACAGTCCATAATAGAAGTCACCAGCACTCGATGATGTGTGCAAGAAGTAAAGCACTTTTTATTAAATTGTCACATGCGTCATACAGCCATTTAGGGGCCATGCAGGGTCCCTTATTCCGGTGCGACATAGTGACATATGTGGCCCAGAAGAAGGGACCCTGCATGGCCCTGAAACGGCTGTATGACGCATGTGACAATTTAATAAAAAAGTGCTTTACTTCTTGCACACATCATCGAGTGCTGGTGACTTCTATTATAGGCTTTTGCAGCATGCACAAAAATGCTGGACCTCCTGCTAATGTAAGTCGCATGTCCAAAGTACCAAACCCAGAATGGCAGCCATTAAACTGAACTGAATAGTTGCCAGAAAGTAATGAATTGAGCCAAAGGCAGAAGCTTTCAAATTCATGTTCGTACCACTGACATGGATGGAAGGGCACTGGGGCCATGTGACATCTATTCTTGTATTTGTATTGTTCGAAACCTGTGGACATCTCTACCCTCATTTTGTCCTCCTTCACATTGAAATGCAGCTGAAGACAAACTTATAATTTTTTATTTTGGAAAGAGTGGAGAGGGATTAGAACACTTGTCAGGTTTTTATTGCTATCTGTGTCCTCTATTTGTCCTAGTGACCGTTATCACTGAAAAAAAACCTCACACATTTTGAGTGGTTACCAAAACAGGAATAGATGGGCAAATCTTCCAAAGGGGACACTATGCCCGGTGACCCTGCTGACCACCAGGGATTTTTCTAATTTTAAAGGGATTTCCTCTCACTTCCTGAATTGAAGGGAAATCTCCCCAATGGGACAAATATGACAAAAACTGACAGTGCTTATAACCCTCCCTTAGGTTTTGGCTTCAGTTCTACTTTAATTCTTTATACTTTTTTTTTTTTTTACTGCAATCCACCCCCTTGGCTGTCACATTAGAAATGTTGTATTATTAATGTAACAAATGTATCATAATTGGCTCTGTGCCTCCTTATTGGCCTATCGCTGTGTTGGGCAGCTTTAATAATCATTAGTGAGGTATGTGGGATAGGGCAGGACAGGGACACGGACCACATGGACTGGTTGCTCTTTGCCTACAAAAGTGCCCCATTATTTGGAGCTCCACATGGTATTGTAAAAGACCTGTAAGTGCCTAGAGGTGCCAGCTATACACAGTAGTGGTCAGTTTTTAATGTATTGCCTAACCCAGCCTTCATCCTGAAGTGCTTTCTGGCTTTGTCAGGTGTGCCTTCAAATTACCGGAGAGACTCTGACATGAAGGGCGCTTCTGATGTTAAGGGTGACTTCTGATATGAAATGGATGGACTCTGGTGTGAAAGGGAGAGCTTCGGATGTGAAGGGTGACTTCTGATGGGAAAGGAGGGGGGGCTTTGATTTGAAGGGTGGCTTCTGATGTGAAATGGAGGGACTCAGATATGAAGGTGGCTTCTGATATGAAATGGAGGGAATCTGATGTGAAGGGGGCTTCTGATGTGAAATGGAGGGACCCAGATGTGAAGGGGGGTTCTGATATGAAATGGAGGGACCCTGATGTGAAGGGTACTTCTGATGTGAAATGGAGGGACCCTGATGTCAAGGGGGGTTCTGATATGAAATGGAGGGACCCTGATGTGAAAGGGGCTTCTGGTGTGAATTGTAGGGATCCTGATGTAAAGGGAGCTTCTGATGTCAAGGGTGCTTTCTGATGTAAAAGGGGAAGCTTCTAATGTTAAGGGGGAACTCCATGCCATTTTTTGCCTGGGGTTAATATAATATCCATATCAAGAGTCCTGTCCAGGATGAGGGTTTGGTATTATTGTTTGGGGG
>NW_017306941.1:52017-93917 GCF_000935625.1 Nanorana parkeri | reverse complement strand
GGGGTGGTGTCACCACACTTTGTTTTTTTACATTTAAATGTTTAAATTATAGATTTGAGGTGACTAAAAAAGGCTGGTCTAGCCAGAGGAGTAGGTCTGGGTTGTTTTTTTCAGGTACACACAGTTACATTTTCAGATAAGATAGTTACTATAATATTATACATTGTAATAATTTATTATAACTTCAAAAGGCATAATGCTCCTAGCCAACAAATACACTGCCTGGCAAATAGGTCAGAGCCTGCTATTGGATATTTAGTCTAGGTTCAGCAATGTTATGTCCCCAAAATCTGGAGGTCAGCTGCCTACCTGAATATACCGAATGACCAGGTTGTCCCATCAATGGATTTTTTCTTCTCTGATGGCACATTGGACATATTCCAAAATGACAATGCCAGGATTCATCGGGCTCAGATTGTGAAAGAGTGGTTCAGGGAGCATGAGACATAATTTTCACACATGGATTGGCCACCAGACAATAACCCCATTGAGGATCTTTGGGATGTGCTGGAGATGACATTATGCAGTGGTCCGACTCTCCCATCATCACCTCAAGATCTTGGTGAAAAATGAATACAACTCTGGACAGAAGTAAATATTGTGACATTGTATAAGCTTATGGAAATAATGCCACAGGGAATGTGTGCCGTAATTAAAGCTAAAGGTGGTCCAATGAAACATTAGTGTGTGTGACTTTTTATTTGGCCAGGCAGTGTATTTCAATAATACAGAACCACAACACCCAATTATGGGTCGCGGTAATTGTAAATTGAATAACCCCATCCAGACACTACTTCAACACGCAGCATCCATGTACAACTGGAGTGAGATACAAATGAGGCAATACATACGCAGATATTCAGATCCTTCCTATGCTGTCACAGGCATCCAGGACAGACATGGAAGAGGAAAAGGTTACCAGTCAATTACATTTTAAGGATAAATGTAGCAGTTGGTTTAATTACCAATTTTCTCTAACATTGGATGTTATTTAGTGGAAACAAACACTAAGCTGAATGAAGCCTGCAGTCAAGGCTTATGACATATTGTTGGCAGATGTGTGCAAGATTAAAGAAGAATTCCACCAAGCATGTTATCTGCCCATCTAACATAACGAAATGTAATTTTAGAAAAGCCATAAACCTTTCTTTGAATGAAAACGTATTTTTTTATAGCATCCTCTATAAGGTTATGTACACATGGACTTTTATATTCAGTAAGAAATAGTCAAGTGGTTGTTTTGAAAAGTCAAGTAGTAATACTTTATGGGCTTTATAACAGCTACAGATAAGAAATTAATTCTCAATATATATGGAATGAAACCCATATCCAATTTCTCTTGGCGTATATCTTGTTGGACTGTTATTTGGCCTTACCAACTTTTGCACTTTTCTTTTGACTTCGATTGGTGACATCCACATCAAATAAAATATTGTGAAGACACCCCCAACCCATGACCTTGAGAATACAACTTGTAATTAGTTCTAAAACCATTAAATGTCCAATTATTCCTGTTTTTTTCTTTCCTCATTGATTGCCATTCTTCATTGTCACTTCCCAACTTTCCATTTACTTTCTTCTGACACTCTAAAGAGACCTTTACTAAAAATACATACACTTAAGGAGCTTGCTGTACATCCTGGAAATTAAAGTAGAAGGGAAAAGCAAAAATGTAATAAGTCACCTTTTAAATGTTGTCTCTCCACTGCTCTTATATGTGCTGCATACAGTTTGTAATAAATCTTAAAGGAGAACTATGAGGTGAGTGAAAATCACTCACCCTCATAGTTCGAGCCGACGCGTGGCAATGAAACTGTCACACGTCGGCTCAATAGATCAGGAAGTGAGCAAACACATACCGTCGCTCGTTCACTTCTCAATCATCACCCTGTAATGAGAGATGACTGTCGGTCACCGCTCCCTGCAGGGATTCTTCCCTCCCTGCTCCAATCCTCCAGCACAGTGGAGGAACGGATGGGGGAGGGGGCAGGTACAGCTGGCTCTGCCTCTAGATAGGCAGAGTCAGCTGTCATTCACGCAGCTGGGTGGATCTCTACAGCATTGTCGGGATTCGTCCCGGCTGCGGCGGTCTTAGTATACCGCGAGCTGTAGCTTGCGATATACTGAGCTTTGGGTCATGGGAGGACACTAGTATATGTCCTCCCGTGACCCTTAAGAGAACTATGGGGAAAAACACTGACCCCATAGTTCTCTTTTAATTTAAACACTTTTTTGTAAAAATATTTCAACTGGTCATGTGACTAAACCAGCTCAGGCAAGTGTGTCTGTTAGAGCTATGATCACTGGCGGGATGACATCACTGCTCTAAGGATTCAGCAACGTAGTTGGCCCTGCACAGATGGACACACTCACTGGAGCTTGAAAAAAAGGTTAAAAACAAGATATTTGCACTGTATGCAGCAAATAGGGATGAGCTCAGGTTTGGACTGAACCTAAGCTCCTTCAAACCTCTAAGGGGCATGGGATGCTTTTGCTGACACCATTGACCTTATATGGCCACATGACTATATTAGGTCAGGGTCATTGACCAAATAAAGCCATGTGGCCATATAAAGTCAAGAGCTGAAGGGTTAAGCAAATTGGTTTTTACTAATTTGCTGCACAGTTTCTTACCTGAAGATCAACAGAACTTCCTGTTGCAAGATAACACAAAGCTACTGCCTCACAATTAGTAGCAGCTTTTTCAGCCTGCTATGTGTATTCAGTTTACCATTCCACTGCTTAACAGGTTTATTAGGCTGGGAGCCAACAACAAACTGATACATGGCAGTTATTACAATATGTGGACAATAAATGGTTAGTTGTGTTGGCAACAAACAGGCAAAGGCAGCAAAACATATCAGAAGCCAAGTTTTACTCCCACCTACTTCCCTTACCTGCAGGCTGCGGTCTCCATCTCCCTCTGACCGCACAATTTGAGTAACCAAAGGAAAGAGGAGTAAGCACGACCCATACCTCCCATAGACTCCCTAGAAAATCGGCTTGCTGCTCTGGCTGCTGTGTCACTGGAGTAGTAAAGCAAAGCGGATAGAGGGAACCCCTATTGACTTTATTGACCTGGTAACCTGATTGGTTGCAACAATTCTGGAGTGTTCCCAAATCTTTATATGTACACATCCTTTCGCTGCTTTGCTTCAGCAGCCAGAGCTGGTTGTAGTGCCACTTCCCTCTTCAACACATTTAAAATGTTGGTTAAAATGTATTATATGACTGCCCCTTTTAACTAAGCTCAGCTTCTTTTCTATTGCAACAATGTGATGGCAGCAAAATGATAGAAATGAAAAGGTGAGAAACGGTATTCTTTTATATTTTTGCAATCTTTACCACCCTGTCAAATGCAAGCCCTGTAATCTCTGCACAAAAATCTCTGCACATAAGCATAAAATATACAGAACAGACAGTTTTGTACTCACAAGTAGTTGGGGGACCTCTTCTGCTCGCAAAACTCTAAGTAATAAGGTTCCCAGATGATTCATCTCTGGTATAGTCTGGTAATCAGCGGGAAGAGCCTTCAAACAACCTATGGCAACAAGCTCTTACAATTAAGTACGGATTGCCGCCTTCTATCACAATAACCGGCTCATTTATTCTGCTTCATTTGTGCAGCTCAAACTTACAGTATGCATCTAGAGTCACTATAAAAAGTTAAGAAACGTTTTCTTGATACGATCTGTATGTAGATCAGAAACATATGGTGAGGAAATACCCTATCAATGTCATAAGAGTTTTTCAAATGCTTCCATGACAGCTATACAAGTTAAAGAGACCCTGTCAGTCTGTAAAAAAATACAAGACCCCTGCAATAGAAGAGCTCTTATACTCACTTCTCTGGCGGCCCATGTCCTCCTCTCCATTCCACCACTGCAGCCTCCCTCAGTCTCTTCAGCATTTGTCACTTACCCGAGATTCAGATGCCTATGTCTCCCTTTGTGCTCTGTGGTTCCTTTCTCCAACACTTACAGTACATCAGTACAGGACTTAGCAGTGGGTTCACTCTGACAGAACAAGCACCATAATTTCCTGGTAGCAGTGAAGCTTGACTGATCTTTCCTGATTTCTGTTAATTCCTATTGACCAATGAGGCAGCTAATCGTAGTGATGATCCAATTGGAATGCATGGGGCAGGAGGTACCAGCAAGCCCCGGCACTACTCAGAAGTGTTGGAGCTTTGTCTGTTAACATGGCCAGGTATGCAACTTTTTGAAGGTTGTACTTTTTTATTGACCTTTATGCCGCCTGTAAATCTTTCAAGCATTTGAAAAAAGTCATTTCTCCACCATTACAAATAGAAGACACTGAAATTTTATGTATGTTGTGTAGCTATTACAATATATCTGTGACCAATACATTTCCAAATATCGGGGCTATCATTTCCATAAATCTCTTTATAAAGCATAACAGCATAACATTTTAATTAGTAAATAGAACAATTGATCTATTTTTAAACAACAGATTGTCCTCACTGACAATTAACACTAAGTTCCTCTGGGACTAAACCTTTTTGCAGCAATGAAGAGTTGAGACTGTAAAGTGCTACAAATCCATATTGTTTAGTTTTTGTCACATTGAGAAGAATGGATTAAAAAACCTTTAATTTACTGTAAAGTGCAATAAATGTCAAAATATTCTAGATACAAAAGTGTGATATCCAGCATGATTACAAATAACTTAAAAGGTATGTTGGTTTTTAGTGAATGGATCTGCGCTCTGAAGATGCATAGTGAATATTTCCCATGGGGTGGGACATAGTAATAGTAAATGTGATATAGCAGGTACAAAAAAAATGTCTCATCCTACAGTCTTATGCCAAGACTACCTTTTCAGAATGGAACTGTTTCAGATAACAAAAAAAAGTACATACATATATCTATATATATATATATAGATATATGTATGTACTTTTTTTGTTTTCTGAAACATTTCCATATATATATATCTATACATATAGATATATATATACTGTATATTCAAATATATATATTTATATTATTATTATTATTATTTTTAACTTTGGATTAATGTCATTTCTTATGGGAAATTGCCAGACCTGATGGGTGACTGCAGACCGGGAAGAGAAAGGATTCTGTGCATTATTAGAATATTAATAATAATATAATATGCCCTTATTAGCTGAGGTCTAAAAAAGGAAATTTGTTCTCCATGATATTTTCTATTAATTTAAAGAAACGTAGTTACTATACATTAAATAAGATTAGCCATAGTTAGCTATATAATTTGCTATTCTCAATTATCAAGAGAGGCCTAAAAAAAACAAACGGATGTCAGAGGAAGGCCTGTCTAAATATAGTTTCCTGCAGGCAGGATATCTTAGTAAATAACCTTGAAAGAAGGAGTCTAAAGAAAAAAAATTGGAAACACAGAATGTTTTATTTCCTGCCTGTTCCCTGGATATACGTGCATGGCAACTATATAGTTTATTATTTCATATATACCACATGTAGTGAAGGTACGTAAATGGAAAATATAGTGTAGTTCCAAAAAACACATTTTTGTTTATTGTGAAATTTAAATCACTTTAAGTACGGTAATTTTAACGTGACTTTCCAGTTTGGACGGGCTTTCTAAACAATATTTTATATTACATACACAGATTTGTGGGTTTTTCTGTATTTCACTTCAGTGGCTTAGGTTAGCTGAAAATCATAATCAATGCTGTAGATTTCCAGCTACACTTATCACTGTCGGCTTTTTCTCTTCTACTAAGGGGTAATAACTCGTGAATCGGTTTGATACGTGCAAAGAATACCTGTTGCTCCTGCCAGAAATCTTGTGAGCAGATAACTTCTGGCTCTTCTGACCGTTATCAGCAATGTTCCCAGTTTTCTTTGTGTGCTACAGAACACTTACACACTATGTTATGGAGATAGGGAGAGGGGAGGTGTTCTGTAATTGTCCTAGGGTGGCAACACTGCTTTTCAATAGTGAGTGAGTATTATAACCCTAGGACTGGTAAGATACAATATATTATATTTTTGTTCTTGGGTTTAGATACACTTTAACAACTGCTAGCTGATAATGAGAGGATTCCAGTAAAACAGAAATCCTATCCAGGTAATGAGTGCAGTTCATGACTGAATTGAGGAGACTGAAAATCACTGTGGAACGAGCACCATACCAGGGAAGCAAGAGGAATCAAATGAGCTTAGACTCAAGACAGCCCTCCTTACCATCATGTCTTGATTTGTATTGTAACTGTAATGTCTTCCTTAGATTGTGAAGTGCTGCGCAAACTGTTGGCGCTATATAAATCCTGTATAATAATAATAATAATACAGAGAGACAAGAAGTAAAGAACAATAAATGCAAGGCAAGCTATGTACAAGGTAGGCATTGTACGTATATGCACCTAGCACCGCATCAGCCCACAGAATAGTAGAATCTTGTGCTTGCATGGGTTTACCCTGGGTACTCCTGTTTCCTCCCACACTCCAAAGACATGCTGGAAGGTTAATTGGCTCCTTCCTAGTTTGGCCCTGTAGGCGTGCGTGATAGGGACCTTAGATTGTAAGCTCCTTGAAGGCAAGTACTTATATGAATGTGCCATATGTAAAGCACTGCATAAAATACCAATAATAATAATAATAATAATATAAATAATAATCTGTCAGGGATAAATAGCTGTAACATCACCAACCCTCTTTCACCCTAGATCTGTAGGGATGATGGGACAGTCGGACCACTGTGTAAAGTCCTCTCCGGCACATCCCAAAGATTCTCAATGGGGTTAAGGTCTGGACTGGTCTGGTGTGAAAATGATGTTTCATGCTCCCTGAACTACTCTTTCACTATTTGAGCCCAATGAATCTTGGCATTGTCATATTGGAATATGCCCAATGTGCCATCAGAGGGGGAAAAAAATCCATTGATGGAAAAATCTGGTCATTCAGTATATTCAGATGGGCAGCCAACCTATTTTTTTGGGCACATAACATTGCTGAACCTAGACCTGACCAACTGAAGCAACCCCAGATCCTAACACTGCCCAAAATCCAAGTTCTGTCTTTTTGGGGGGCTAGGCAGTGTATATATCAGTATACTTCAAATACTCCGAGAGGAGAGATGTAGAACTCCTACACAGCAGCCACACTGACTGCCCCTCTAGATGGGCACTAGATGGAGCTGAGGAGCATGGGAAATAAGTTTTCTGCGATTGGGCAAGAGGAGAGGAGGGGCGGGCAAATGGCACTATGGCTGCTGTGTAGGAGACCCTAAGGAATAGTGTGTCGGCACTCAGTGCTCAGTGTAACTTTAAATTCTACCACAAAGAAAGATCCAGCAGATGACATAAACCTCCTTGCACTTAACTGTTAGTAAGCAAACACATTTAAACAAAGATATTTTTCCTGGATATTTTTTAAAAAACTGATTACATTCAAATATACAATTAAAACCGTATTATTTATAATCAAGGAGACAGCTAATATTGTCCTGGCAATTATTTTAAATACAAACTGGCTAAAAAATGGTTATTTAAAAATCCAGTTTTAACATGTACACCATCAGAAGATGACAATACAGCAGATATAAATATATACATACAATCTATGATTATTATTTCACTGTTTACTTTTTTACTGACAGAATTGTGTGTTAAATGAAATGTTGTATACACAGAGAAGCTCATATAAACAGATAGTCTGAGGGAGGTACGAGGCCAGCATGGGATATAACAAGCTCTCTGGAAGAGAAATGTAAGCTCCCAACTGCCTCTTATTGAGGAACCAAATCCCGCTGTCCCTTTTTCCTCCTCCCTTGTCCTTCAAATTAGTCTGATTATAGACCAGTATAGACCTCTATAATATAATGCACGTTTTAACTACCGAAAGTCTTATGCTAAAATAAGAGATATATTTATAAAGCAGAAAACGTATCATTAACCAAACATTCACTACAAGTGAATTTTCTTGATGCAAGTGGTTTAATTTACAGTGCATGTTTGGTTATTTTCACATTTACTTCTTTTAGCTCTGCCCCTAAGCCTTTCCCCCAACTTCTATATAATTAAATTTTTTATTTTGAAAAAAACAGTATAAAAGATATGTAGTGGTAAAAAAAAAAACACAAATGGGTTTAAAGCCAATCCGGGGTAAACAAAAAAACCAAAAAACTCTTCCTTGTAGTGGGCCTATGTAAAATCTCAAGGCACCCCAGTTTCAAATATAAAACAATTTAAGAAAATAAAACATGACTTCCCCCCAAATCTATACCATACCCTTATCCTAATTAGGAGTCTGGTATGGATTTTAAGGGTGGATACTATGCATATCAGTCCTTCATATCTTCATATCAGAATTCCACCTTCACCACAGTGCTGTCGCAGCTTAGCAGAAGGTGGGAGACGGTACAGGTTTGGATGGAGGTGGACTTCTGTCTTCTTCTGAATGCTGGGGCAGTCCTGGATGCAGCCTGCCTTAGATTAGTATCATGAGTTTCTATGCTGCTGCTGGCCAGCTTGGAAATGCATGACACTGTGCAAAAATTCAAAGGCATTACTGACAAAGCCAGAAGGCCCTCCAGGGCACCACGAAACCCTGGTTGAGAAAGGCTGATTTAGGGGACCATTGTAGAGCAGTTTTACTTACCTGGTTTCCACTCCTGCTGCCTCCAAGTCCAGCACCGCAGCCTCTTCTCCACTTCGCTCTGGCGATCGGAAGCCCACTGACATCAACATGCCAAATGCAGGGTCAATAGCCCTGAATTATACACGAGGACGCCCAGGGGCAGTCCTCAAGCTGGTGTGTATAGAGAGAGCTGAGCGCCTACCACTGGGGGAACACGGATCAGGTAAGTAAAACTGCTTTACTCAATCCCCTAGACATGAATAAACAGTTAACCCTTGCAGTGCCGGGGTAGTCCCACTGTAAAAGAAGGTGTTTTTATTTTCTCGCTTATAGGCTTTAACATTTTTTGTTTATTAATTATTTGTGCTCCACATAGCTGCTGGTAAATTGTGAGGCACGCGTTTATCACACTGTCAACCAATGGGAAACGTGGAGGACTCATTAGATAAAACTGGGTGTAGCTTTAGAAGGATTGTTAGACTAGAATCTGAGACGAAATGACCTTAGTATGAATCAGATCTATCATTACAACACACATAGATTGCAAGCAGGAATTTGATACTGGGTCCCAGTGCAGTGTTTTACTCCTACAAATACTGTAGAAGATAGTTGACCTGATGTCAGGTATGGATTATTTGGACAACACAGTTTCAAAACGTTTGGATAAGTGAGGAATTCCACTTCTGCTTGGTTCAATCTGAAAAAAAAACATTTTTCAGCTTATTGCACCAATTTCAGAATGTCATACATTGTCTATGTCTTGTATGATGGCTTCAAAAGGGATGGGGGTGATCATGCATTCCGCCAAATTCATTTGGCACTGTGATGGAGGATGTGGGAGATACAGAACACACACGGAGACCAAGAGTGGTTTTTAGGACCCTTGACCAAGGTGTTCTTTATTAACAATAGGATACGGCAAGTGTAGTAGCAATCCGGGCAAAACAAAGGGCTAAAAACAGCAAGGGACAGCATGGGCAAAGTCCAGGGGCACAGGGCAGGAATCAAGGCAAGGCAAAGCATAAAAGCAACAAGGCACAGCACAGGTAGAGTCCAGGGACACAGGGCAGTAATCCAGGCACAGCAAAGGGGTAACAACTTTATTTATTTATGTAAAACCTTTATCCCAAAAGGTAAAACACTGTTGCCATAACTGCTTAAAAAGTGTTAAACTTGGATTTAATGTGTTAGTCTAGTCCATCTAAATCTGCTAGTCCATCAAACACTACTGTCTCCACAGGGTGACAATGCTGCTGTCCAAGGGTGGCTCCCTTGCTCCTCTACAGAGTTGAGTCACCCTAAGGCTGGCCATACACCTGTCAATTGTTTTCGTTCAACCAGCGGACTGAACGGAAAAAATTGACGCGATTCCTCTATCAACACAAACAGCGTGTCGATTGAGGAATCACCACTATTTGCATTGTATTCTGACAGGTGCTGCCGGCACCTGTCAGAATACCCGATTAGTACGGGCATCTCATTAGCTGCCAGGTCTGATCGTACAAAGATTTTCCAAAAGGCTCCTTCGATCAACTGATCGAGGAATGCCGGGTGAAAAGGGAGCTGACAGCCCCACACAGTGTGCGAATTTCAGCTGGTAGATTAAAAACCGGCCGAAATACAGCCAGTGAATGGGCACCTTAAGACAGAAAGTGTGTTACTGGTAAAAATAAATAACACAAAAGCCTAAAAAAAAAACCTCACACAACCACCTAAGGATTGGTAAGCTGCAATACAGTATAATACGCTTGTGTTTTTGGGTTTAGATATGCTAAAATAAAAACAAACTGAATTAAATTGTTTCAGAACGATTCAATATGTAATTTTTCTAGGTACAATAAACAAGGTTCGGCTATTCACTCCGGCTCAGTACTGCTGATTTCAGCCGTACATTGGCTGAAATCAGCCGTACAGCGGCTGCAGAGGAACTTCGCCTCACCCGATCCAACATCTGAATCAGCTGAACATCAGTGAGTGAATAGCATAATGCCGCCTACCGCCGAATACAGAGCAGAATAGAAAATCAGTGAAAAGACGGTGACAGCTAGCCCCGCCCAACTCTTTCCTATTGGCCGTCACCTGCTAGAGTCTTCTAGCAGGTTGTGGCCAATGAATAACAACTGGGCGGAGACGGCTGTGACATCACGGCCGGCTCCACCCAGTTGTTATTGTTTAATGACATTTGGAGATCTGGGTTGGATGTGTACCAATGTATGGAACACTAGGAAAGATACACATAAGAGATATACACCTCATGAAAATCTGATTAGGACTCGTTGCACCCCCTAGCTTCTTAAGGGTGTTTTCCATCGGGTTGGTCTTTTGATCCGCCTCTTTCCAGGTGATGCTGGTTCTGAATCAATGGTGGTCAGTCATCAGAAGGTTGCCGATCAGATCCCCCTGACGAAACTTGTTTAAGCGAAACATGTAGGGAAAAAGATATCTTCCTATGCAAGCCCTGAGATATCTTTTGTCTGAATATTATATGGATACAATAATATCTTTTGTCTATATGGATAGACTGGTGTAGGTATCTAATCTAGGGTGTTAATGTATACGAAGAGGCAACATTAATGTGAAGTAAGGATCTTTTGAAACTGTTTGTACATATACATATATGTTATGCTGGTTGTTCCACCTGAACTGAATTTCAAAAATTGTTTTCAATTTTTGTACAATAAAATATTTTATGATATGAAAAAAATATTGAGGCCTCATTTGAAACCCCATTCTCTCTAATATTGTTTACCTAATTGTTTAATGGCAGATCAGCATCTCCAGGTCATTTGGGGACGCTGATCTGTCATTACAACTGGGCGGAGCCAGACGTGAGATCAGCTGTCACTTGTCGCGCTTCGGCTGTCACTTCGGCTTAGTCGAGTTGATGCATATGCCTTTGGCTGAGCCTCTCGGCCGCCTTCGGCTGCACTACGTGTTATAGTAAATAGCCAGTACTGCAGCCCTTTAGGTCGACTGAACCGGAGGGCTCCGGCGGCCGGAGAGAGCCGAAGGATCAGCCGAAGCTACACCTGGATCCTTTGGCTCTTTAGTGAATAGCCCCCTAAATTAATTATACAAAGTTTGATCAAGATATATACATTTCTTCTATAAATTGCTTGTAGAGGCAGCAGTTTACCTACAAGCATCAATTATAAATACATGTTAAAAATTATAGTCCAGACAATTTAGTAAAAAGGTCCTCAAATGACACAAATTGTACCATTTGGGAACTGTAGTTTAGCACTGCAAATAAAACTGAATTTCACAGTACAGTTTAACTGTTTGTTTTTAATGAAAAGTCATTATCTATTCACAGCCTAAGGATGGAGGTGTTTCAAAATGCTGAAAATGGAGAATTGATTTCCCTATTAATCATTTAATTTATTGTTAATTTTATTGGATGTTGCACTTTATTCACTATGGGGTCTATTCACGAAGTAGCAGAAGGATCAAGCCGTAGCTTCGGCCGATCCTTTGGCTAGCTTCGGCCCCAGGACCCCTTCGGTTCAGTAGAACTGAAGGGCTGCAGTACGGGCTATTCACAATAGCCCGTACAGCTCCCGTAGAGCTGCTCTTTCTTTTTTTTTCTTTATTCTGACACAAAGCCATGTCAGAATAGAAAAAAAAAATGTTTTCCCATTGGAATGCATTGCTAGATTACTATTGGCTATTTCAATTTGCAATAGCCAATAGTAAACTAGCATTGCACCCCCCCTCTGCTGATGGACTTGATGGAGAACTGCAGCAGGGGGCAGATGCAATGCTAGTTTACTATTGGCTATTGCAAATTGAAATAGCCAATAGGAATCTAGCAATGCATTCCAATGGGCAAAAAATAATTTTATTTTTTTTCTATTCTGTCAGAATAAAGAAAAAAAGAAAAATCAGTGTTTCTCTCCTGGGCAGCCAGGAGCAGGAGACTCCCAGAGCGCCCGGGAGAGTTTTTTTTCTTTTTTTTTGACGGCAGCAGAACCGCCGGCCAATAGAAAACTATTGGGCGGAGCTAGCTGTCATTGCTAGCTCCGCACAATCGTTTTCTACTGACTTTTTTGGACTTTTTAACTATTTTTCTGTTCTGCATGTTCGGCCGACCCGAAGCCACGTGAAGCAACCGATGTACGACTGAAATCAGCCGTACCAGCCTGAAGTGCATAGGCGAACAGCGTTCGGCTCACTTCACTTCAGGTCGGTCTTTCACTCGGCTGCCTACGGCAGCTTAGTGAATAGACACCTATGATGTGTTATTTCTGCTTTAATTTAAAGTAAAAAAAAACATTTATGATTTTAAAATGACCTTTGCTTTCAGTTTGTAGTGTGCAATAAAAGTCATACACATATGAAGATGTATACATAAAACTTACCAGTGGTATTTTGCATAGAATGGTTTGCAGTAAAATCTTAAAAGGTAAAAAGGAAAGCTACCCATTTTAAAATGCAGAGTTTGCAAGTATACAGTATCTAATGCTGATAAAGTACATGCTATAAAGAAAGTAGAAGCAGATATTCAAATCCATATGTAAAAAAATGTAATTGAAGAAGAAAGAGAGAAAGAAAAAAAATAAAGAGAGAAAAAAAGAAAGCTACAGCAATCATCTCTGGTATTACTTCACCACGTATTTAAAAATAAGCCCTTTGGAAGCAGTGGGACCCATACAGTACGTATTCCATGCAGCCAAGGCCTGCTAATGTCTAAGGTTATATATCCTTCCATTTAGCTTCAGTGTATGTATGCATTCTTTATTATATTGTGCCTTCCATCAATTCATAAAGAACAATATGGAAATACATTGTGCTGCGATGTACATATTACATATTTATATAGCTTACGTTTATGTTCTGTTTTTGCCTCTCCAGCAAAACCAACATTTACTCCTAAAGTGCAGTTTGCATTCCTAAATAAGGCCAAATGTGCATTTAAATTTCAGCTCTGTCATGAAATCTACTTATTAAAAAAAGTGTGAAAATGACTATGTCTGTCATGGCAGAATTTATTAAAGAGACCCACACCCTGTGAAAGAAAAGTGTATTTACTTACCTTTGCTGCTGCCCAAATTGGCTTATGGTGCTTCGCTCCTAAGAACTGGTGTCGTGAGTGAATGTCCATCTCCTGGGTTCCCCGCTGCTTTAACTGGTTCCACCTGAGGACCTCTACACCATTACCGTCTCCTGTAGAGAAGTGGATGTCACTAGGAGGGATGAGTGAGGAATGGCAGAGCCAGGGGATCCAGGAGATTGACACTCCCAGAAGTGTTGGTTTCCCAGTGTATTGATTGTGCTGCTGAATGCTGCTTTGATACAGTCCTCAGGATCACAGCTGCATTTTGCAGCACAGGCAGTAGGAAAGGTATCCTCTTCTTTAAAGGTGCCCACACACCTTGCGATAATTGTACGATAATCACGGGAAATCCCGCGATTGTACGATTATTGTAAGGTGTGTGGAAGCTGTGCGACGTCTACTACTGTAAGGTCGCACGACTTTTATCTTATGAAAATGTTCGAAAACCCGCCGAGCATCGTACGATGTTCGGCGGGTGTGTAGCATGTTAGTAAGATAAAAGCCGGATGGGCCGGTGTGTGCGCAAGCGCTCACTGCCCGTTCGGCATTGCAGTCATCGGAAGCCCGCCCTTCAGGGGGGCACGGCTTGCGATCATCGCAAGTACGATCTGCCTGTCCAAGATAGGCAGATCGTACGTTTTTTTAATTACCTTACAACCATCGCAAGACAAAAGTCTTGCGATGGTTGTAAGGTGTGTGCCCAGCCTTAGAGGTATGCATTTGGGCAGGATATTTACACACATGACGGGATCTCTTTAAAGGAACCTGCATTGAGGAGTATGGAGGATGCAATTGCTTAACTCTACTTCAACAAATACTAACATGGTTATTCACAAAAGAGTTTGGAAAAGTCAGGAGAAGTGAACAATCTAGGACAACATAGCTGAACTGGAAAGTGAGCTGAATTGGAGAATTTTTCCAAATCGGCTATGTTGTCCTAGATTGTTCACTTCTCCTGCCTTCTCCAACCCCTTCACCCTTTTGTGAATAACCCTGTTATAAATCCCTGAGATTTTATATTCTGCTTGCTTCTTCCAGGTAAATGTGTCAGAAAATATTGCAACAACCAGCATTTTCAGAAGCATGTCAGCAGTGACAGCATACATATTCTCTCTTCTCAACTTTCCTTTAAAATGGACCTGAGCTCAAAAAGAGAAGATTTGCTATGATATAGGGAATGTCCAGAAATGTTTACACTGCCTAAGCAGTACTCTGAAAAATCTGCTGTGATGAACTAGGAGCGCAGAGAGAGAGCACACAGAGGCGAATCACATGGGACCCGACGTGCGGGCTGTTTATTGGGAGATTCTGGGGTACAAAGCAAGGTGTTGAGAGGATTGCAGGACAATAAGAGGGTAAAGGCAGAAGGAAAGAGTAAATCCAGAGTCACAGTGGTAGTAATCCAGAAATCAGAGGTGAAGCAAGATTCAATCCAGCCGGGGGACCCAAGGCACAATACGGGTATATCCAGTAAGGGCAGAACAGCAAGTCCTAGCAGACCTTAGCAGTAGACATGTACAGCCGCAAAAATTTGTTTTGTTTAGTTTCGGTTTCGGATTTCGTTTATTTCGTATTTCCGAAATCGGGTCCTGTATGTGTTTCCTTTTGAGTTTCGGATTCGGATCGTATTCGTAAATCGGATCGGATTCGTAATTCGGACGAATTTCCGCAATTTGGGGTTTTGCGCGAACGGACGAATGTTCGTATGCACGTACGTAGCAGAATTGCCATAGTTGACATTTCTGGTTGCTGTGCTCTAGTCTTCACTATTAAAGGGACAATCTTTTTAAACGTTGGCGATGCATGCACAGGAACATGAAGTAATGTTTTGTTTTTATCTTCACATGCTATGAAATCCTCTTTTTGAAGTCATTATCATAAATTTCTAATTTAGTTTCTGTTAGGACGAAATTCGTACTAAATCCGAAATTCCGGATCCAAAATTTCAGATACGGAATTTCGGATTCGGATGCTTTCGGATGAATTTGGACATGGTACATTTCGGAGATTTGAATGCTCCGAATCCACGTATTTCCAGAATTTCGCCGAATTTCGATTCGAAACGAAACAAATCGCACATGTCTACTTAGCAGCACACAACAGAGAGGGACTATGAATCTCTGCAGACCTCACAGCAGTAGTGGAGCAGAACAGTCAAGGGTTAATTTTCTATTCCTTTTAATCCACAGACAGAGCCTGGCCTCAGCGCCACTGCCAGTCAGAGAGAAGAAAGTTGACTTAGTTCTCCCACAGACCTAAAAGGTCCTGGGAGGTGCAGGCCCCAGAGGGATGGGGGAGTATACAGGCTGTTGCTGAGCAACTAGCCTCACACCCCCATGTATCTTTTGTTCTGGGGAGGCTGTTTTGGCGGGAATCAAGAGATGTGTACTGGGGCATGGGCAGCTTATCTCAGGGCCCAAGTGTCCAGACCCCCCACTGTTAGGAGCACAGTGGGGCTCCTGTGATCTGCAGACTGCTGGCTGCAAAAGCCAGCAGGACAGAGGGAGGTGGGCCAGGAGGGGGAGAACTGCGGGTCTGCTCGGTGTACAGTCCAGAAGATTTGCCGATGACCCCTTTGATCTGCTGGCTCTGTGCCAAAGATCAAAGCCCAGGCTGCTGTAGCTGGGGGGGGGGGGGGCTGAGAGCAAGGAAGTGGGAACCCACAAAGAACTAGGGAGGATTGTGGAACAGAGAGAAGGGCTCAGGGCTGCAAAGAGCCCCCTTCTCCACATCTACCTTTTGTCTGAAGTTCCTCCTGAAAAGTAGTAGTGCACTTTCTGGTATGTGAAGGTACTTAGTCACTCTTGTTACTATAGGTGTAGCATGAAATCATCTAAGGCAGAGTGATTTAGAGTGAGAGTTGGTGATGCCATTGCTGTTCTGCTCACTGTTCTCCTTGCTGGAGAAGAAGCTGTACCTGAAATCCTGCAATGTTAGAATCTCCCTGCTTCATTCACTCAGATCACCAGTTGTCAGAAGTGCCACTGGCTTGACAGGAATGGAGTGGAACTCACTGGCAGAAAATGGCTGGAAGCGTCCAAAGGCAAAGCTACAAAAGGGATAATCCAAAGTCGAGTCGAGGCAGGCAGTGAGGGTTCAGGGGCGAAAAGGCAGTCCAGTGTCGGCAACAGGGAGTCCAGATAAGGGGTCAGGAAGCAAGCAAGGTACACAGAAGGGGAGCTAGGTAATCACACCATAGGGTGGAATAACTCAGCATCAAGCCAGAGCTCTGGCCAGGTTTTTATAGCCAGGGGATGTAAGACCACTCCCTCTGTCACAGAGGCAACCAGGAGGCATCCCTCTCCGGGAGCCAATGGCAGGAGAGAGAGGTGGAAGGTGTGTGATGGGAACCTCCCCCAGCAAGGCCTACACCGTATTCCGGAAAACCGCATGCGCAGCCTGAGCACTGCGCACGCACGATAGCGGCGCGATTTGCGCATGCGCACCTGCAACCCATGCATCAGGAATTCGGGCAGACTGGAGGGGAACCCGTGCCCTGCTCCGTGCCCGTTGACCCCGTGGAGTGGTACTACCCCCTGCTTCCTGACACCAGTCATCGAGGGAAGGTGGGAGCAGTTCTGACAGAAAGAAAAGCCCTGTTCTTCTACTAAGATGGCCATCTCCTCGCAGAGGCACAATACAGAACAAGCCTGGTAAGTCAGTATTGGGGAAATGATCACTTGCAGGAAGACCACAGGCAATGCTGGTGGTGACTAGTCCTTTGTCCTCTGCTTGCCTTTTCTGGGCACAGCCTCCACAAGTTCCCCTTTAAAGCAGTACTAATGTCCTACAAACATAATATCACCACATGGTAGACTTATTTTGTCAGAAGAGACATGCAAAGTCTCTTTTTCCCCCAAAAAACTAAACTTTTTTCCTGGGTGCGAGGCACTTAAATAAATTAGAATGGGCTGGAATGCAGCGAACCACAGCACACTGTGCATGCATTGGCATGCACTGCAGAGCTGTTGTATTGTCTGGCACTGCAATAGTGGGATGGGGTGCCAGTCAAAGGGAAGATGTCAATGGGCTATTAAAGCTAAACTCCAGAAAACAGCTAAATGTACAGATGATATGCCTACATGAGAATTGCCTTTCCTGACCAAAGATTATTGCTGACAATTCAGTCCTGAGATTTTCAAAGCCTTGATAGACATCAGGAATGTAGATCACCTGATTGACTGAGTGCTGCCCCCACCTCTCCCGCTGCTGTACAGCAAATTACAAGAGGCTGATGCCATGTTAAATTCAGGTATTTACACTTAATGCATTTTAAATACATTTCATTATTTTTTTATGTTTTTATGTTTTGGGGTTTACTGTTCCGTACTATTGGTTTTTCAAAATAACAAATGCAATATTTTAGAGGTTGGATGAAAGATATAGGGGTCTTTTCACTAAGCTGCCGCAGGCAGCCGAGTGAACGACCGACCTGAAGCGAAGTGAGCCGAACGCTGTTTGGCTATTCATTTCAGGCTGGTACGGCTGATTTCAGCCGTATATCGGCTGAAATCAGCCGTGCATTGGGTGGCTTCGCTGGCTTCGGGTCGGCCGAACATGCTCGGGATGTTCGGCCGACCCGAAGTGCAGAAGGAGTTCGACTCAGCCGATCCAACATCTGGATCGGCTAAGCCGAACCTCCGGCAGGCTACTCGCTGCTGTTTGGTCTATTCTTATAGATGCCGAACCGCAGTGAGTGAATAGCCGCTCGGCCAGCTTCGGCTTTTACCTCAGCTCAGTCGACTTCGGGAGCTGTACGGGCTATAGTGAATAGCCAGTACAGCAACCCTTCGGTTCTACTGAACCAAAATGGTCCTGGAGCTGAAGCTAGCCGAAGGATCAGCCAAAGCTAGGGCCAGATCCTTCGGCTGCTTCGTGAATAGACCCCTAATACTTTTAACAGGGAAAACGCATAGCTCCCAACTGTCCCCCATTTGGGATAACTGGAACTTCTTTTGAAAGCTTGGAAGCAAATCTCTCTGTCCTTCTTTCCTCCTAGGTTGCCCCTATTTTTAGGCTCATTTATAGACCTTTTTTCTAACAAAAACTCATACCCAGGTATTCCCAGCTTAGCCCGAGGGCAGACTGGACAGCACCCCAACCTCGACTAATCCATGCCTGGATTTCGACTGAGCACATGGCAATTCCCTCGTGTATATATGCCTGACCCGGCATGCAACACTGGCTATCAAAGCCCCAGTGATTGGTCGGTGAATTGCACACACACTCACAGTGTCCCTCAATTGCTGCCCCACACTACAGTAGAGTCACCCTCCACCCAGGTAGGTACAATCAATGCCAGAACACCTGGAATTAGCCAGATAAAGGGCAACTGGCTAGATGGACAAAAGCTCTGGCAATCACTAACAGGGTTATTCACAAAAGGGTGAAGAGTTTGGAGAAGGCAGGAGAAGTGAACAATCTAGGACAACATAGCTGAACTGAAAAGTGAGCTGAATTGGAGAATTTTTCCACATCAGCTATTTTGGCCTAGATTGTTTACTTCTCCAGCCTTCTCCAAACGCTTCACCCTTTTGTGAATAACCCTGTAAATTTCTAGTAGCCACTCCACTAAATATGAATAGTGGTGTGACCCCCTGTGCAATAAGTGCTCCCCAGTGCTCCATACCCATGTGGCTCATCTATAAAATGATGGCCACCAATATCTCACGTGTGCGGAATTTTAATCTTGAGCACGGAGGTGTGGTGAATCTCGAAGACACTGGAGATAAAGGGGACACAATAATCGGTTAATTACAGCACATTATTTTGGACTATATGCATTATATTGTGGTTTATGTATGGAAATAGATCACAGGAGGTGTTGTATGAGCATGTATTAGTAATGAGAGAGCACTATACTTTGAACTATTATATAATGTTATGATTTGGAGTATATGGTGTTTTGAGCAGTGTTGGATTGTTTTTTGATAAGCACTGTGGAGCACTTATTGCTCCACTCAGTGGCGTCACAAGGGGGGTGCGGCCCGCACCCGGGTGCCACCATTGGAGGGGTGACACCAAAATGACTCACAGTCATTTTGGTGTCACCCCCTCTGAAAAGTCGGGCGCTCGGACATGGACCGAACACCCGACAGTATCAGGAGAGAGGAGGGGACCCGGCGGCATACCTTATCCCGCCGGGTGACTGTCCCCTCCTCTCTCTGCCGGCGTCCATCACCAAGATGGCCGCCGGCAGGTATCAGCTTACTGACGCGCGTGCGCGATGACGTCATCGCGCATGCGCGTGGTGACGTCACGCGCATGCGCAGTGACGTCTCGGCAGGGTGACACTCGGTTATCGCTCCGGGTGTTACCCAGCCTCGGGACGCCCCTGGCTCCACTACTACTCATATGATGCTATATGTTTGTTATCATTATTGGGAGTTGATATAGGTATTGACAATATCAGCACATAGTTAGCACAGTACTTTGTTCAGTTTTTGTATATATAAATCATGTTTTGCATAACTGGGGGTGAAAGAGGGAATCCAGGAAGTTTGAAGTGATGGGCAGCGGAAGGGCGCTCACTACATAAAAGGGATTTTTTTTGTGTAAGTTTTGATTGCATTATCAAAAACAACTCTAGTTTGTATTCCTATTACAATGCTGATGTTGTACCAGGATAGCATATGCTGGGACTTTACTACTGCTTTAATAATGTAGTAAAATACAGTTTGTATCTAAAATGGCTGTTGTTCATAACCCTTCAAGCAAACGCTACTTGTATACCTGGCTTAAAATGTGTTTTACACATGTGCCTGGAGCTCTCCTTTAACTTACAACATATTCACTCGGATCTTACTGTGAGGCACTGGGGTTTTTCTTTTTTCATCATGTCTTAGTAGCAGTTTACCAATCTATGAAATGCTCTTTTGTACAATTTTCCACCAAAAAAACCCATTTAACACCACTTTCCTGTAAACTGCTGCTGTGTTACAAAGTTCAGAATTTCTTTCCCTTCCAAGGTTTATGAATAAATGATGGGACTTTTAGTCCTACATCTGTAACAAAAGTATATTTTCACTTCACGCTCTAAAAATTTCTTCCACTTTACTAAACTCTAAAAGAGCAGACATGACAGATCAATGAAGGAGGAAAAACGACAGAGGAAATATTTTAACCCCCAGAAAGATATTTAATTAAATTCTCCCTTCCACCTACAATTATTTTCCCACAGAGCTGTCATTACCAATTAGACGCTGACTGGTTACATTTTTTGTCTTAAGCATTGTGCAGCAATCATTGTGGAAGATGAAATTACATTTACTCGTTAATCCATATCTAACTAGGTCCCCGGGGCATCTGACTTAACCACAGAGACACTCAAAAATAGCCACAGGAAGTTCCCATCTAAAGAGGGAATGTTCTGGATTAGAGGACCAGTGACAAAGCTTTGTAAATAAATATAGCCTTTCTTATGTCATGTTATGATAGGGATGGCAGAGTCTCTTCCATGATTAGATTGTGATAATAAGTGGAAAAGCGGCCATGGGGCACTCACTCATAGCATGGCAGCGATAGGCACTCATCACATTGTCACCAGCCAGAGTTCTTGTTATTTCCCTATTTATAGCCTTAACATTACATTACAGAGTATATTTGCATTCTATCTAAAGCAGTGGTTCTCAACCTGTGTAACTCAGAACCCACATTTGCCCTTGGTCATTAAGTGACGACCCAAGTCGCACTGCAATGGAACACATGGCATTGTGGTACCGTGTGTTCCGGTGCGGGCGATTGAACGTGTGTTTGGTGTGCCATTCAAATGAATGGCAAGGCAACGCACCTCCCACACCAGAACGCATAGTAGGTGCAATTGCGTGGTACAAACACACATGTACACTCCCAAGAAAATTGTATTTATTTATTTATTTTTTATGTTCCACCCAGTCTCCCTACCTTACGAGAACTAGAGTGGATCCTCAGCCTGGAGTCCAGTGTGGGCTGCTGTGCTGTGACGGAGCTCCATCCACATGTCCCTTGCATACCCTGTAGAGGTGCCAAGAGCCAGAATGTGATGTCACTGCAGTCCAGGCACCTCTACAAGGCACCCGAGGGAGCTGTAAGCAATGCATGTATGGATGGAGCTCCCTCTGGGCCATAGCTCCATCCCACCTCACCTCAAGCTGACACTCGGCACCAGGCAGCATATTCTGATTGTTTGCTCAGCGCCAGAACTGACATTGCTGTGCTAGGGGGAGGCTGAGGAGCCTCTCACCTAGAAAAGTGGAAGGCATGCGGTGACCCATTGAACAAAGGGTCACGACCCACTTTTAGGTCACAACCCAACAGTTGAGAATCAATGTTCTAAAGGATAGGCACTGGGCAGTCAGATGTTCAGGCATGCTCCAAATCAGAGGTGTCCCTGATATAATCGCCGCCTGGGTTGGTTATTGAAGGGGTGCTGGAGTTGCGCACTAATGGCGCTCTGGCTGGCATCCTGGTGGTGCACCGTCCAGCTCTGGACGTCGTCCCACCCAGCTCACTCGTTAACCCCTTAAGGACCAATGACGGAATTATTTCATCATGGGTCTATCATGGTTTAAGCTTCCGTCATGCACTAAATGAGAACTTATATATGTATATGTCATATCCGATTAAAGCCGCTTTTGTCCTTTAAAAAATGGTATATAATCAGTGTATGTGCAATGAATGAGAAAGATGGAAACTGCGGTTGGCTACACACACAGAAAAAAATTGCTTTGGTCCTTAACTGCAATACAAGCATCAGAAGCTTGGTTCTTAAGGGGTTAGAGATATCCCATCACACTCCAGACCGACATACCTCATCTTACAACTGCGGTGAGTGCTGAAATGGCCAGCAGATGGCGCTGCAAAGACAGCACCGTAGGGGTAATGAGGTCTTGCCACATTGTTTTGTCTGATGAAGGGACCACACTGGTTTCCGAAACGTTGTGATCTTTTGTGATGGCATGTTTATCTAACATCAATAAAGAGCGGATTGATAATGCCACCCAGCTCACTGGCATCATTGGTTGCCAGGAGCTGGGCAAGACACTGGCCAGAGCGTCCCAGGCTGCTAAGGACTGGGAGGGGAGAAGTGTATGGCCCTTACACATCTACCTGCATGGCTGTTAGCAACCTGTGACGCTCTGGCCGGAAAGGGATGACCCAACGAGATGCTGCCTGAGGCAACAGCTTCATTATAGGGACGGCCCTGCTCCAAATGCCCTCATGGAAGCAAATCTACCTTAGGGTCATGCTACAGTTGCCATATTGTTGCCAATGACAGGTTTGCTATACAGTTCAGAGAAATACTCACTTGTTTCCACTGAGCTGCTTCCTTGCTGGATGAATAAGCAAGATGTCATTCTGCATCTGGTTAGTGGGTTTCTGCAAAGTTTTCTTCAATGACTAAGCAACACCCGACTGATCTAACCAGCAAGAGAGCAACATCATTAAAGCAGATGAACATTTTTTCATATCCTCTATAGCGACCTTGTCCCTGGCGAGTTGTGGCCAGCAACAGGATCACAGGTGTGCCATGATCCTAACCTTGCAAAAAGATGACTTTGGATTAATAAGAGGGAGCAGGGAAACAGTCTTAGATGGGCACTCTTCACATTACTTACCTGCTAGGAAAAAAAGACCTGGACAGGTTTCCTTATATTATGTTTTCCCGAGACCTCTCAACCAATGGCCTTCTTTCTGTCTGCTATCATTAACATGAGACAAAATGCTTTGTAATAGGCTGCGTTAAATTTGAAAGCCCCTATCATTCTTATACAAGCACATACGTATTCTTGGTTTGTTTATAGAAATAAATAGATTTGCCCCAAAAATACACAGCTGGCTGAGGTAGAGTAACTGACCTCCTACCCTCTCATCACTGCTTTGTTCAGTGGGGATGGATGGGGATAGCACACAAAAAAAAGGAGTCACAATGCAAAAAGCTAGTGCTGTGCTTTCTCCTAAGAAAACCCAGAATGCTCTGCAAAGTCAGTGCCATTGACAGTGTACCTTTAATTTAACATTATTTTGTAAACTAAAGATTTTATAGAAATAATAAATGCATGATGTACAGTATCAGTTCAAAAATATGTAAACATAAAAAAAATGGACTTAATTATTCTTTCTGTTGAAAGGTGTAATCTTTATAGAGGAACCCTATCTTTTACAATGGGGTCTATTCACAAAAGGGTGAAGAGTTTGGAGAAGGCAGGAGAAGTGAACAATCTAGGCCAAAATAGCTGAACTGGAAAGTAACCTGAATTGGAGAATTTTTCCAAATCAGCTATTTTGTCTTAGATTGTTCACTTCTCCTGCCTTCTCCAAACTGTTCACCCTTTTGTGAATAGACCCCTATGTCTCTTTCAAACTATGAAAGATTTCCAAAAATACTTTGGAATGTTTGTTACAGGTGAACATCAAGCAGATAAAAAGACTCCAATTTCTGCAGATATGTGTTCATTTAAAAGTAAGTGAGTACCTGAATCAGCTGCTTGCAATCACGTGTACAGCTACATTAAACAATGCAATGATAACTAACTAATATGTGCTCAGTGAAATACACTATCAGGGTTATTCACAAAAGGGTGAAGAGTTTGGAGAAGGAAGGAGAAGTGAACAATCTAAGCCAACATATCTGATTTGGAAAAATTCTTGAATTCAGCTCGCTTTCCATTTCGGCGATGTTGTCCTAGATTGTTCCCTTCTCCTGCCTCCTCCAAACTCTTCACCCTATGGCGAATAACCCTGTATGCTTTTCCTTTATTTTGTCATAATAAATTGTATTCCGGAATATGTGAAATGTTATAATTTGGCTATGAACATGGTCTAAAGGGGACTACACACCTACAATTAATGCGGAGAAGCTGCTCATGTAATTTGCCGGAATGTACAGAGTATTGTCAGCTTTTTCTCAGAATGTTCTTATTTGTAATACAAAAAATAAACTGTTAACTTGACAAAACAGTGAAATAATGTCTAAGATCTCCTTCCTGTACTTGACAATGGAATATTACCAATTTATTGCTGCTCTGTCTGGCAGTGTGTAACATTTTCTATTTCCTCACATGCCCCTTTGGTCATGTTTGCTGCTATCAGTTTCTCATCAGCATTCCATACTGAGAGGGTTTTATAAGGAGAACCGACTGATTATCGTCTATACCATTCTTCACAATACTTAGGAAAAATGCTTCTGTTATGGTGTTCTACATACTGAGGAACTTTTCCTGAAAGAGACCGAGAACTATAGATTTAATTCAATTTCCCTAAAATGATGTCTGTTTTTTTACATTTTGGCTTAGTTTATTAAACGTCAACCAATATATTGTGGTAGCTCTGTTGAGGTTATTCCTGTAGTTCTGCATTACTTAAAAATGCACAGAAATTTGCAGGTCTTTGGGAGACTACCCAGCCCAGTGTTTAACTATGGCGCTCCTATGACATGTGGTGAATTGGCAGGGATGGTATGGCTCATGCTCACGTGCCCCCGACTCCATGACCCCCTCGCCCCAGGGGGTGTATTCATGATACCCCAGGCTCACAGGAGGTCAGCTGACTGATGCTGGCCATCAATCAACTCAGAACAACTTCACCATCTGCTGGCAGAAAGGAATTACTGTGGGGGACAAGCATGGATTTAAGGTAGTTATTACAGTGAAAGCTGCCATTTTTCGGGGTCTAAGAGCTGCTTCAGGTATATTCAAGCACCCTTTAAGGGCACTTTATACCTGCTAACAACTTTTTTTGTGACTTACGGTAGTTATTACAGTGAAAGCTGCCATTTTTCGGGGTCTAAGAGCTGCTTCAGGTATATTCAAGCACCCTTTAAGGGCACTTTATACCTGCTAACAACTTTTTTTGTGACAGAATCACTTTTTTCTTTTTCTTCTTTAAGTGCAGGTTCTTGCAAGTAAACGCTGTACTGATTTGTAAAAGTCATGCTCCTTAAAAATACTTTTTTATTTTCTCTTTAAAGAGCAAAAATAAGAAAAGCAATATGGAGGCAGAAAATGCAGCTTAGAAAGCATAAATGATTTGCATTATGTTGCATGTGTTGCTGCCGACTTAACATGGAATAACAAATGATCGCTCTGTGAGGATCAGTGCTTCAAGCTAAACTGCCATCACATATTTAAGTGAACTTAAAAGGGAAATTTGCCTGAGAAGAAACAGCATAATGTAAGGATGCAGCAATCCTTACTCGAGCTTTGTGGAGCATTATTGAAATCAAAAACCAGAAGCAATGGTTTTAAATTGGAAATGGTTTAGAGCAGGCTTTCTCAACCTTTTTTACCGTGGAGTAACCCTTAAAATAGTGTTCATGTGTCAGAGAACACTTGCTAAAAATGAAATCCACAGCTCATAGTACATTAGCATGGTCAGTAAGTCATAGATATAATATATAAAAGAATAATAAATGGGTTGAATCCACCGTATTTAACGCCTAGCGTATACATTTTTAGTTAGTGTTAGTAGAGAAGTGTTCCATTACATTGGTGGTAAGTGGAGAAGGGCCCCCTTACGCTGGTGGTTAGTGGAGAAGGACCCCCTTACATTGGTGGTTAGTGGAGAAGGGCCCCCTTGCATTGGTGGTTAGTGGAGAAGTGCTTTCCTACATTGGTGGTTAGTGGAGAAGTGTTCCATTACATTGGTGGTTAATGGAGAAGGGCCCGCTTATGTTTGAGGTTAGTGGAGAACGGCCCCCTTACATTGGTAGTTAGTGGAAAAGCCCCCTCTTGCATTGGTGGTTAGTGGAGTTCCATTACATTGGCGGTAAGTGGAGAAGGTCCCCTTTATATTGGTGGTAAGTGTAGAAGCGTTCCAGTACATTGGTGATAACTGGAAAAGGGCCTCCTTACATTTTGGTGGTTAGTGGAGAAGTGTTCCATTACATTGGTAGTTAGTGGAGAAGGGCCCCCTTGCATTGTTGGTTAGTGGAGAAGTGCTTTCTTACCTTGGTGGTTAGTGCAGTTTTATTGCATTGGTGGTAAATGGAAAAGGGCCCCCTTACATTGGTGGTAAGTGGAAAAGTTCCCCCTTGTATTGGTGGTTAGTGATTAGTGGAGAAGTGCTTTCCTACATTGGTGTTTAGTAGAGAAGTGTTCCATTATGTTGATGGTAAGTGATAAAGGGCCCCCTTACATTGGGGGTTAATGGAGAAGGGACCCCTTACAATGGTGGTTAGTGGTAAAGGGCCCCCTTACATTGGTAGCCAGTGGGAAAAGGGTCCCTTTACACTGATGGTCAGGAGAAATAATGTACCATTATATTAGAGGCAGAAGAATGCTTCATTATGTTGTGGGTCAGTGGAAAGAAAGCCACTGACCATGGGGGTCAGTGGAAAGAATGCTGTGTTACATTGCGGGCCAGTGGGAAGAATGTTGTGTTACATTGCGGGCCAGTGGGAAGAATGCTTTGTTACATTGCGGGCCAGTGGGAAGAATGTCGTGTTACATTGGGAGTCAGTGGAAATAATCCTTCCTTACCTTTGGGTCCAGTGGGAAGAATGCCTTATTTATAGACAGACAGAAAAAGGACATGGCTTCATCGGTTCCAAACTGCTGGCTCTTGCAAGTACCTTGGGTGACAAAAAATGCCTACCTCCACATTATAGTCAAGCCCATAAAACACTTAGTTCCTTCTCAGCAGTGTTGCTCCTCTCGTCCTAATGGGTTTACCATATACATATGCTAAAACCATACATACCACCTAATTGCATATTGCTCATACATTTCATATATCTTCAGGATGGTCAGCCCAATACCTGTCTGGTGATCACTATGACATCTGTGGCTCTAACACCATATATACATTTTTGCAAATTGTGCAAAGCAATTGAAATCATAATTCAGCTTTTCCCCTTTATAAATTGGCCCCCGTAAACAGAAATTCCCGAAAAAAAATAAAAGCATTCAGTAAGTACTAATTTTACTGAAGTCGCTGTAGTGAGATGGGTGCTGTTCCTTGCAGCATTATCCTGTAAGCTTAGGGTTGGCTTGGTAACACACCCCTGGGAACGGAGTGGCCATGACGCCCTGAGCTCACAGAAAATGGGTTACGTGATGCTGAGTGTAATTCAGTTTAGAAGAGGAAAGTCTCTGGATTGGAGGGACTCTTTAATCTGTGGGGGTCATCACCAGAGAAGAGGTGAATACCCAGGCCTGCAGAATAAGGACACAAAGTCCCACAGTGGGCCATTGGGACAGTAGGAGTGTATTTCCTGAAACTCGTACTAGGATTCTTAGACTGGTATCAGGCTTTCTGTAAAAGGGAGGGTGTTTCAGCATCACCAGCACGTGTGTTCGAGGATCACCAGGTTACAGACAAAAAGGACTGGGGTGGAGTGCTGCAGTACAGCACTGTCTGGAATGAAAACTGAACTAATCAGCAGATAGGTTGTGCCTCCTGCATGCATGGCAAAAGCTTATTTGTTCAGTTTTTCCTGGAGTTTGCACGTGGTATCAACGTACTGCACTTTTTATAAAGTGCTCACAGGCAAATGTGGGTGCTTAACACTTAGGGGGTCTGTCCAAGACTGCCTGGGCTTGCAGGCAGAAGTGGAGTTGAGGCAAGCTAGGTCAGAAACTGAAGACAACTCAACAACTAACTCAGGGTAACAGGAACAGCTGAAGATCAATCAGCAAAGAGGAAGTCCAGTTTGCTTGTTTAAATTTGATCCTCTTGATGTAATTTCCTGTGCAACACCTTACTGGAATGCGTGCACATGGTGCGCATCTTTTGACACGCTTGCGTGCACGCGTATGTGCGTGATAGGGCATGTTTACCTTTAACCTTGAGTGTAAGTTTCAAGGCATGCGCAGAGATGCGCACAGGATTTCGCTGGTACTGGACCTGTGTAGGAATTCCAAAATGGGCAAGACTTTCCTACAGATTCACTGCTGGAATGGGGGAGCTGAGCTGCTGAGAGATTGACCTCGACTGCTTCTGCTGAGAACTTTGAGGATGAATCACTCCACAGTGCCTAGAACTAGAGAGGTCAGTAAGGTTTTCATTTACTGCTTGAACGTGTAAATACTTGAATATCTATACCCTGGCTCTGGGCTCACTTTGATCTAAAGCAGAGAGAATTAGATGTTATTTTACTGCTCATGTTTCATATATTGACTATTACAATCTAGTAGTATCTGTGCCATTAATGTTACTTTTCTGCTATCATGAAGTATCTGCTATATCCACCAAGGGACTGCCATTTAGCAATGTCTGTAGCAGATATTTTCAGCTATATTTATCGCATTAAATGCCACTTTACGCACACACAACATTGTTGAATACATAATGAAAGACTACTAATCAAAAATTGATGATTTTAGTCAGTTATGGAAGAGTACACAACAACTAAGTAAACACTGTACAGTTGATTTGTTACTTTATGGGAGTTCTTTTTTTTTAATTCAATATATATTTATAATTTTTTTCAAATAACATATATACATATACATTTAAATACATAAAAAAAATAGTTTCCTTAAACATATACATTCATTCAATTACATAATGCTTATTATTTTCCCTTCCTATTTTTCCCAAACACTCCATCCATAAGAGATCACCATAATCTTACACTTTTAATAGATATATATATACCCCTACTTCCATTACCCCCTCATCATTATTCCTTATATTTCCCACTATGGGGTCTATTTACGAACCTGCCGAAGGATCTAGCCGTAGCTTCGGCCGATCCTTCGGCTAGCTTTGGCCCCAGGACCCCTTCGGTTCAGTAGAACCGAAGGGGTGCTTTACGGGCTATTCACTATAGCCCTACAGCTCCCGAACGTGGCCGAGAGGCCCAGTCGAGCCAAAGGCATATGCATCGGCTCGGCTGAGCCGCGCTGAAAGCCGAAGCTGGCCGAGCGGCCGTCCATTGGCTGGCCGACAGCCTGCTTCTGACAGCTGGGCGGAGCCAGGCATGATCTTACGGCTGGCTCCGGCCACTTGCAGAGAGATAAGCGTCCCTGGTTACCTGCTAACCAAGGACACTGATCTCCAAATAGCAAACTCTCTCGTGCGCTCCAGGAGTATCCTGCTCCCGGCCGCCAAGGAGAGAAACACTGCTGTTTCTTCTTTTTTGTATTCTGACACGGAGCCCTTCATGGTTCAGGGACCATGAGACAGCAATATAGCATACTTCCTGTTGCACTCCAGACCGGAATCCCAATACAATAAGATGGGTGCTGGCATGACCTGCGGATGGCGCCGCGTGAATCCATATGAAGAAGTAGTTACCTGCACACCAAGGTCCAGTGTATTAGTATGCCTTTAATAAGACGCTAGAAATACATCCTATCACTAATAGACAGCAACATTTCGGTCCCTTCATCAGGCAATAATAGTGACCACTGCTGTATAAATCTTAGGACTGGCCGGACAGAAATAAAAATCCTTTGGCAGATAAAACAGCTCCCATATAAATAGTATATTTAATATGTGATTTTAGTTGTTTGCTTGGAGCTCAGCTTTAACACCTACCTGGAAATAGGAGGGAGAAGTCCATTAAAAAAGGCAATTCAGTCGAGCAATATCAATAGCCAGACTAGTTTTGTGGAACAGTTTACAACTGTAATAACACAGAACTATGAAACTCTAAATGAGGACCGGGTTCACTGATAAATAGCAAAGAGAACAAGAAATGATACAAAATATGATACAGTCAGTAATTAACTCCATTTACGCAGCCAGGGGTGAAATGTCACCGTATTCTTTGTTTCATTTGCTCTGGCCATTATAGCTCTGCGATTTGTAGGAAGGGAATTATTTTTCCTTTATCATTTATGTGGTCTTGGAAGGAACATCATACACAAATTGGCAAAGAAGACCATTTTAAGACTCCCCTTGATGCTCATAACAGTTACACTAGGGCCTATTAACCTTTACTGTCAAGAGAAAATAGAAAATGTCATGTATTTCCAGGAAGTAGATATTATTGTAACTTTTGCTTAGAAGACACTTTTCACAGTTTAACTACTTCCTGTTCACTATATTTTGTGCTTTAAATATTGGGGATGCATCAGTATATCGGGCGAAAAGTGCACTTTTGGAAAAATGCCGAAAGTGCCATTTTAATGCCGATATAGCAGCGCGTCCGTTCTTTCTCTCCTACCCGCTGTGCCCTGCTCTATGTTCCAGCAGGGAGGAGAGAAACTGTCACAGGTGGCCGAGCGCTGTGGGAGGAGAGCGCTGTGAGTGGCCCGCGTCCCTCCTCCCACGCCGCCCAGCCTCCTGTGACAGATCAGAGCAGTGGCGTCATTTTGGTGTCACCCCCTCATAAAAAAGTTTTTCTACTTACCCCCTCATAAAAAGTTAGCAAGTTAGTTAGGCAGGAACGGTCTTTCCTGAACAAATTCCTCTCCTCTCTCTGCCGGTGTCTATCACTCTCTGCCGGCGGCTAAGATGGCTGCCGGCAGGCATCAATCAGATGGCTGCGAATGCGCGATGACGACACGCCGACATGACGACGCGCCTCGGGATGCCCCTGGATCAGAGGAGAGCGGTGTGTGGGGGCGAAGACAGCCAGCGTTGTCACAGGAGGCCAGCCTGCGTTGTCGCAGGTGGCCAGCCGGCGGTGCGGGGGAGGAGTCAGCTGTCAAAATAGACCAAGCTCTCCGCCCCGCATCGCTCGCTCAGCCTCCTGTGACAGCGTGTCAGGAAGCAGAGCGAGGTACAAACACTCAGTGATCAGTGATCACCGAGTGTTTGTAAATATTTGAGAACATAGTATGGTTACTATATCCTCAATTATGAATGAATGGGAAGTGATCTACATCACTCCCTGTTTATTCATGATTGTGGTTATAGTAAACATACTCTGTCCTGTGTTATGAATGAACAGGAACACTCAGTATAGAAGCTTCCTGTTCATTTATAACTGGGGATACAAAAATAGAGATTGAGGACTCTGTGTTCTCAATCTCTTTTTCTATTTTAAAAGGGAAATATCAGGGGTCTGTTTAGACCCCTAATATTTCCCCGAAGCATCTAAAGTAAAGTAAAAAATAAAAATATTTAATAAAAAATAAATAAAAATAAAATGTAAAAAAAGTAAAAATTTATAAAAATAAAATATTTGAAAAAATTTGAAAAAGTTAGAAAAAACATTTTCAGTTTCAGCCCGACATATTTTTTTCCATTTTGGTTTTGTTTCGGTTTTAAAATTTTCATTTCGGTGCACCTCTATTAAATATAATTCCACTAATGGTCACATCAGAGAATGTGATAGGCATTATAGAAAGGAGGGATGCGATGCACAAATACCAGTTCAGATACCAGTGCTGATACTTGGCATTTTCACGAGAACTACCAGGATTGAAGCTGGGACCTGGCTCTGGCGCTCCACCACTGTCCTGAAATCATTAGTCTGTATTGTTTTAGAAAAACTGTCACATGACAAAAAACAAAACGGTATCAGTACTTGTACTTGGTCTGAAAAAAATGGTATCGGTGCATATCTTATATATACACAGTAAACTCCCCATTATACGGTATCCACATTGGTAGATTCCAGATAAATGTAGTTTCTGGTTGCTTGAGAGTTTCTATTAAAAATAGGTCTAACTAATGCCATACCCCATACTATACCATAACATAAACTCTGTATTGACCATATTAATATTGAAATACAGTAATCAAAAGCAAATTAAGACAAATAGACCAACAATAATTTCCAGGATAATACTGTACATACCACAGATCAGCAGAACAGTGAGTACACAGGGTTTTTTTTTCTGGTTAGATGAGAGTTCTGGTTAGTTGAATACCGGATAACAGAGAGTTTACTGTATATATAAAACATATCATACATTAAAACAGGGATGCACAAATCCCAGGAGCCTTGTATGCTCCTTAAAAATGACAGCTGTCTCCTAACTTTTGAGTTTTTCTCTAGTCTAGTCTTGAGGCTGGAAAAGTATCTGTACTTGTACTTGTACCAAGTACGATACTTGGTATCTGAACATCCCTAATAGAAAGTCTTTTGTTTTCAGCCAGGTCAGATCTGACTTATGCTCTATTCACATCTTTGCAATGCGGGAGCAAATGAATGTCACTTGGCATGTTGCAATGTTGCAATGTATTTCTTAATGGCACCACAACACACCCAGCCATCCCATGTGCATAGTGTTGCACCACATCATATGGTAATATACATTGCCTGGCCCAAAAAAATTATATTTAGTTGGACCTCCTTTAGCTTTGATTATGGCACACAATTGTCGTGGCATCATTTGGATAAGCTTATGCAATGTCACAACATTGATTTCCATCCAGAGTTGCATTCATTTTTCACCAAGATCTTGTAGTGATAATGGTATTGTAGTGATAGTGATATTAATAATAATCTGTCAGGGATAAATAGCTGTAACATCACCAACCCTCTTTCACCCTAGATCTGTAGTGATGATGGGAGAGTCAGACCACTGCGTAAAGTCTTCTCCACCACATCCCAAAGATTCTCAATGGGGTTAAGGTCTGGACTCTGTGGTGACCAATCCATGTGTGACAATGATGTCTCATGCTCCCTCAACCACTCTTTCACAATCTGAGCCCGATTAATCTTGCCATTGTCATCTTGGAACATGCCTGTGCCATCAGGAAAGATAATGGAAAACCCAGTCATTCCGTATACTCAGGTAGGCAGCTGACCTCATTTTTTTGGGAAATAACATTACTGAACCTAGACTAATTATCCAATGTAAGGCTCTTACCTATGTGCTGAGCTAAATCCAGGTGGTGACTTTTTTTTTCGGCCTGACAGTGTATTTCCATGCAATGGGATCTAAAAAAAAAGGTGCTTGGACTTCTTTGAGTGTGATTCAACTGTGGTAGGCAGCCCGCTGCAATGACCACAACGCACCCTCCAGCACCTCTACAATTTTGCATCACAGAGGTGTGAATGGAGGCTTATAAATTTGAACTGGGAGAGATGCAGTTAGTACAATTCATGAGTAGCCCTGCTAAGGAGAAAGAAGAACTTGTATATGTAATGAGATAATATGTTTTTTTTACATGACAGGCTACGTGATCTCTTAAAAAAGGCCTCCTCCCTCTTGTGACAGCCCATATTCCCCAAATGCACCTCCTCTTGGAATGAGATCTACAATTTGACCTAGGTTCAGCTGTATAGCAAGATCTTCCGATTGACTCATTCTATATTTCTTAGTTGGACTGAAGAGATTAATTAGCTTCTGTTCTGCATGTGGATTCAGTATGTTAATAAACCTTTTCTGTGCTTCAAAAAATAGCTTGACCCATTCTATTTTGAATAGACGTATCTTTTCACAGATGATTTTACAAACAATTTTAAAATAAAAAATAAAGCGCTTTCGCTGCAATACTTTGCTTCCATCTGGCAAATTCCCTCACAAAAGACTGCCAGTGTCATTCCACTCACTTCCTTTGAGCCCAGCTTGTGATCGACACACCCACTGGGCTCATATGTCATAATAGACCATCCACTGGCACCAGAGAAGAAGAGGCAGGACACATAATGCCATGTGACCTCCAAAAGACTTTTGGAAAATGGGTATGTATGCCTTTATTTTTTTTAAATGTGCACGGGGGGGCTTAGGGAAAGATGGTTGTGGCTAGGGTCAGGAGATTATTTAAAAACTGAAGCTCTTCATGAAAGCAAACCTGTTCTGAACATCAACAGCACATAATCCCCTTTTATTTGCTCCCCCACTACTCCTACACCAACAAAAATGATATGGCAGAGCCTGTGACTCAATCCCCAACACTGTCACATGGGGGTAGGGTGAAAATCCCCAGCCCAGTGTGAGATCTGACTAGATAAACTTGGTAATTGCATGAGCAACTTCCCTGCATTAAGGAATCACACACAATCCTGCAGTTTTACCTAATGCATAAAAGTCTTACAAAAGTATCTCTATAATATATAGAGATAGGTGATAGCAGGGTTTTTTGCAAACGTGCACACTGTGCGGTCAGAATAGTTGTATAAAAATGACACAATCCATAATCATAGTTAGCAGTCATATTAATGTTAAATGAGAATTCATATAGTTTATTTTCCTTATGCCATTTGCCCATTGGTATACTATGACTTATTATTATACTGACATCTTGTGGTCATTTTGGGTTATTGCACCATGTTTTTCTGTGTTCCCTCTCGTCTATGATGTATTTCCCCTTTCTTCATGAGACCAGTCGTTTCTAGTGTCATGGCTGACAGTAACCTGACCACATGTTAACCTGCATTGCATGCTTGATAACATTACTATTTCCGACCTTCAAATACCGTTTATCCATTCATCTGCTGTATCCTGTTGTCTGATGTAACCTTGCTGTATTCAAATAAAGCACCTTCGTGGATGAAAAGGTATTTGGTAAGTTCAGCTATCTGATAAGGATTGTCCGCAGTGATATCTGCTTATACAGGCCAGGCATAGAGGTCTCAGCAAGGGATAAATCACTAATACAACAATCGGAGTCAGAATACATACCCTAATTTGGGAGATTATGGACATGAATAATCAGTCCTACTGCAATATTATCAATTCATGAATTTCATGTTTGCCTGCATAACCCCTTTCCACTTGTTTCTTATCACCCAAGCACAAGACTAATGCATCATTCAAAATAACAGCTGGAACTGGTCCATTTATTTCCAAGTGCCGAAGCAGCCCATTATTAGATGTATTAATGTGTTTGTTACAACAAATAGCGGCGCTCTTTGATGTGTATTTGATAAATGTTACATTAAGTTCAATGTCTGAGATTAAAGTTGAGAACTTTCTGCTTACTGCTGCATTTATGTGCATTTAGAGTCCGGAAAGGGTTTTTTGATAAATTGAAGGCATGGCTAGCTTGACAGGATGGGTAAGATGTGAAATCTCAATTGGGAGGTAATTATCTGTTTTACTTTGAAAGGTAACATTATGTAAGTGTCTATCATTCGGTGACAAACAGTAGGTTGTTAAGAAATGTTATATTATATCAGTTTGAGCTGTTAAAGAGAACTTAACAGAATATCTTTCACCTGACATGATCAAAGCTCCTATACAGGACATGATGGATAAGTATATCTGTAAATAATAAGTCAAGGCAACTGGAGGCAACTGAGAACATTTTTTGTGCAACGATTGTGGAGAGATGGCCTTTGAATAAGATCGATTGGAGACCCATTAAAGCGATAAGTCACTTGTGTTTTTTTACAGAGTCCAAAAACACAAAGGTTAAAGCATATCTAAAGTCATCTGCAGGTAATTGCATCATGTGCAATTGCTTGTGGACAGTGTCAGTTGTCATTGTATTACACATTGGCTGCTGCCCGACGCAGATTGCATGAGTCTCACATAGGCTCATGCAATCGCCCCCATTAGCAGGTGTAAATGGGCCCTAAAATGTTTTCTAGTCCTCCTAAATCGAATGAAACAGAACCGGTGAAAACTGTGACTTGAACCAGTGTACTGGAACAGTACTGTCTGCCTTACATATTCCAGTTCAGTGAGGATCTTTTGATCAATTTGCCAGCAAATATTTCAGATGTCACAGAGACAGACAAATCCTTTCTGAGAAATTCCATGACTTCAGCTTGCTTTTAGCAACTCATATGTGACAATAAAAGAAACAGTAAATATAAAAACTATATATCTGTGCTAATATGTAAAAGTTATGTGTCCAAAGATTGTAGCTGAATTGAAAGGTCCTAGCACTATATTGCTAGGACCTACAGTATATATCATACTGTAGGTCCTAGCAATAGCAATTTTCACTAAAACCTTGGACAGAGCCATTTCACATCCAGCTCTGTAAGCAACATGTTTTTAATACAACAAAGAGAGCAAGGAGATCCGGGACAACACGTGAATCTAAAGCCATACCTGATGGCTGGCTATAACACAAGCAGTTCATTTTTAAAAAAATCATATTAATTACATTACAAAACTTATTTTTTTTTTTTATACTTTATATTCATAGTATTAAAGTACATAGAAAGCAAAACACAAACACTAGCCTAACTCCAGGTAGATATATTTTTTCACATTTGGATGTCAGATTTTCATTTCTGTCTGTGACATAACTTTTCCTCACTTCCTGTCCCTGTGACACCCATACAAGACATTACCATCATGGCCAAGAAAGTAAGTCACAGACAGCAATTAAAAAACTGCCTGATTTGCTAATCCTTCGTTACGCAAAATGTGTTTTATCTGTATCTGTATCCCCACAAAGGAGATGTCTCATCACTTCTTTTCCTGACAGTAAATGAGAAGGGAAAACTGACTCAATAGGGACCCAAATAGCAAAAAGATATGACTTTATCTTTCTCCACTTCATCCAGAAAAAAAATAAAAAGCTATGGCTAAATTGAGCTTTAATCCATACCCATTGTATGCTGCAATGTATTGGTGTCAGGAAAACATAATACCAGCCTCAACTGTTTAGTAAGATGCCTCTATTGAAGCCTGAAATTGTTTTAGCTCAAAAAGTTTGCAAAGTAAACCTATCTTATCAATGCATTTTGTTATAAAATGCAGCCACCAATGACTGGCATAACTGACTTCAAACAACTCTGAAAAAAAATACAATAAAGTAAATAATACTTACATTTCCAGTTGGTGGCAAGTCTTAACTTTGATCCCTTTAAAAACTCTAGCTTCCTGTAGAATCTTCAGTATTCAACAGTCCAGGAATTTTGTATCTCCCCCACCCCCTTTGCATGCTGTGGTTCCATCTGCAGTAGTTCAATACGGGCCAGCTGGAGGAACAGCACATGCCACAACACATACACGGCCAGATGCAGAAGAAGCTTGGGCTGGCAAAGCTCTTGAAGACAGTAATATTGGCACTTATGACTTGCCAGAGGGGTAACTATTAAGAGTCTTCTTTTGCAGAAAGGTTTTTTTCAAGGCACAAAGTCACTTTTGGTACTTTTGGCCTGATGAATACAGGAACATGGGAGCTGCACACATAAAATTTGAGCATATCAGCCACAGATGCCCATAGACATCAATGGCTGTACGGCTGGTATGAACTGGTACTTTCACAGACTGTCTGTCTTTGAGCTATGCTATGCAGCATCTATGGGAAAAACACCTGAATTGTACAGCCCCCTGTGCCCCTATGCATGAGGCCTTATGCATTTTCAGTAAACAATGAGAAAAAGTGTCTTTAGGGCCTTCCTGGATTTGGGGTCTTAGCCACATTGCCATTATCTTGTCAGAAAAGGAATGCTGTGCTATGCATCACAAAGATATAAATCTGGGATAACAGGATGAAAAAAGAGAAGCACACGCTAAATTGTACAAGAGGCATGGCTTAAAAAATGAATTCTGTGTGTGCCTCCCTCGCTCGAGGGAGGCACAGGGAGCGAGGGAGGCACACACAGGAGCTGAGGGCATAGACTGAACGAAAGAGGAGACACATCACGAACGGGTAGATTCTGAGGAGGAGACCTCATTTGATTTTCTAAAGATACTAATATCCCGCTGGATGTTTTTGTGCATCTGTGGCCCCGCTGCTCACTTTCTCTGGGGGTGACTGGAATCGATCCTGTCCTCCTGGAGTCGGGTTCCCTCATGACCTTTGATCCCTGGATCCTTGTCGGAAATAGAAACCCCCCTGAGGAAGCTCATATGCGAAACGCGTAGGGGATCAATGGAGCAATATAACTCTGCATATGTAACGCAATGATTGAAGTACTATTCATATTATGAATAGGATATGAATTATGCATGAATATATGAAAGTATACAAGAAATCTAGGGACTCAATGGTCATGTATGTTCAAATAGCAATGATTTTTAAACTTGTATTATGTTAAAATATCTTCTATGAATTTAATAAATTTGTACAATTTTCTAACCATCTGAGTCATCGTTTAACAAACCCCACCACAACTCTTGTTGTAAATATGTATGCAATTGACTAATTTGGGGTGAGGTCTCAGAGCACCTGGGGGGACATTTCGGGAAGTGTCTTTTGATAGTAGTTATAGATTATCTGCAGATTTTCTATGGTCAGATGGAAAAAGTGCAACAGATTCCTCCATCTACGCTAAACTGTGTGGATGGAGGAATCTCCCGCTGGGCCAAGCTTCAGTATCTTGCTAGTCGGCCCCGCTGGCTCTCAGAATAGCTGAACAATCTTATTGGATGCAGGCGTTGTTCAGGTATTTTGAGAGCCAGCTGGGCTGCCTAGCAAGATACTGAAGCTTGGCCCAGTGGGAGATTCCTCCATCCACACAGTTTAGCGTAGATGGAGGACTCCGTTACAGTTTTTCCATCTGACCATAGAAAATCTGCAGATATTCTATAGGTGTATGGCCAGCTTTAGTCTTGGCATCAGTTATCCTTGAGCACATCTGTCTCAAATAACAAAAACCTTCCCCTTCTTGGTACATTGCTTTCACAAAATGTTTCATCAGTCCGAGTTTTACGTGAAGCAGAGACAAAAATAACTATGATGGGTCAACAAGAAGTTTATGTGCCACATTCTTCTGTCCTGGAACCAAATTATTTTTCAGAAAGACCATTCCTTTTAAATGTAATGCAGCTTTTTGGAACGGCTGTCCCATTTGCAGCTGAAACAACAGCACTTGGTATATTCAAGCTGATGCCTTGACTTATCTCCACTGCAAGACCTGTAAGTGCCTATATATCAATGTTTCTCAACCTTTTTTCAGTCATGGCCCCCTTAAAAAGTATGGAAAATCTTGACGCAACCCAATCCAAAATGTAAGGGGGAGGCCGTATGCAAAATACATGAAAAAGTGGGATTCCATCCTCTGTTTCAATGTCCTCCCTTCAAATCAAGAGCCCCCCTTCACATTAGAATTATCCCTTTCACATCCAAATCCCCCTTTACATCAGAAACCCCCTTTCACATGAGAAGTCCCCTTTTCATGTTAGGATCCACACTTCATGTCAGAGCCCCCATCTCACATCTTCACATTAGAATTATCCCTTTCACATCAGAGTCCCCCTTTAGATCAGTAGCTCCCTTTCACATGAGAAGCCCCCTCCTTTGACATCATAAGACCCCTTTTAATGTTAGGAATCCCCCTTCATGTCAGAGCCCCCATCTCGCATCGAACACCCCCTTTATATTGCAGCCCCTCTTTCATATCAGAATCCCTCCTTTTACTTCAGAGTTCCCCATTCACTTCAGAGTCCTACCATCATAAACTTTTGAGGCACCCCCTTTGGATATATATATGTAACCCCTATGAACACATCTTTGCATAAAATATTTAAGGCATCATTTCAACTGGCGATCCTGGGGATGGGGTATTCATTGCAAATGTGATTTACTTTACTAAGGGGCTATTCACGACCGCACGCGAGTTCGTCGCGTGCGGTCTGTCGCCGTGCGTCGTTTAAAAAAAAGTATTTTCTTCAAAAAATTTTATTATTTTCTTAACTTTTTACAATTTTCCTATGTTTTTACATTTATTTAACTAATTTTTAAACATTTTTTTCATATATTTATGTTTTTTTCTATTCTGCCCACTACCTCGGAGGTAGCGAAAAGAACAGCCGAGCCGAATGCCGCTTGGTGGCATTCAGCTATTCAGTCACTGCCGTTCGGCCCCTATGAGAATAGTGGAGAACGGCAGCGAGTGAGCTGCTGGAGCTTCGGCTCAGCCGCTCCAGATGTTGGATCTGCTGAGTCGAACTCCTTCTGCACTTCAGCTCAGCCTAACATGAAGAGGATAATCAGTTGACCGAAGGCAGCCGATATGCGACTGATTTTAGCTGATGTACGGCTGAGATCAGCCATACAAGGCTGAAGTGAATAGCCTAACCGCGTTCGGTTCACTTCACTTCGACTGGTTTATTCACTCGGCTTCCTTCGGCAGCATTGTGAATAACCCCCTAAATGATCCACAAGGAATGTGTGTAGCCAAAGCCAGGACTGCATTGCCTTCTACAATAATTCCATCTCTGAGATTATTTCACAAGATTCGGTATGGCCCGCTCCAAAGGCAAATGCCTTGGATGCCTTTCCTCCTTCATGTCAGCCTCTGCACACAAAGCATCTTCTGCTTCCTTATGCTTATGAAGTCACTGTAAGATCTGACTAGTTGAAAGAATCAGGTCACACAAGTTTAATGGAACAGCAAGATTATTGGCTTTAAAAGCCAGCTTTTGATTATTGCCTGCTCATTTCTGTGAAGCTCCCGAGCCTGACTGAGAGCCATTAAGAATGTTTACAAACTAACAGTAATGAGACTTGAGCTGGGAAGTAAACATTTCCCTTTCATTTCTGTTTTTCATGAAAAAAAATGAAGGAAGATGATGACATTTCCAGTAAGTTTAATATCAGGTCATGCGCATTTCTCCTCGGATTGTGAGCTATGGCAGTACCTGAACTTTACGGGTTACAGTTTCCCAGTATGCTCCTGTCATGTTGAGTATTAAAGTAGTATTAAACGCTCAAATCTTTTATTTCAATAATGAATCCAGATCAAACAAATATACTGGGGATGCACCGATATCAGTGCCGATACTTGGCATTTTCATGAGAACTACCAGGGTTGCAGCGGTTGCAGCTGGGACCTGGCTCTGGCACTCCACCACTGTCCTGAAATCATTAGTCTGTATTGTTTTAGAAAAACTGTCACATGACAATAAACAAAAATGTATCAGTACTTGTATCTGTGAGTACTTGGACAAGTATCAGTACTTGTACTTGCAAAAATTGTATCGGTGCATCTCTTATATATATTTATAAAAACAAAATCATGCATTAAAACAGAGATACACAAATCCCAGGAGCTCCGTGTGCTCCTTACAAATGACAGCTGCCTCCTAACTTTTGAATTCTTCTCTAGTCTAGTCTTGGATCTCTAAAAGTATCTGTACTTGTACTTGTACCGAGTAAAATAATTGGTATCTGTGCATCCCTAAAATTTACATTATCCAGCTAAGTATTTTGTTTACATTTTTGACCAAACACTTACAGTCATCATGTTTCCAACCAGCTCCAACTCTCTCAGCTCAGCTTCCCTGAACGCCTTGTCAAGTACAAGATCACAAGGGAGAGCACAGCCTCCAACGACTGTCCATCTACTAACCTGGAGAAGGGAGAAGGAGGAGAGGACTAGGGGAGTGCCTTGCTAAGCTGGGTATACACATTTCTATTAAAGAACAGATTCCTCCAATGCGTACAAATGCTTACAAGCTTTTAGAATTAGAGGTGCACTGAAATGAAATTTTTTAAACCGAAACCAAAAATAAAAAAAGTCAGTCCGAAACCGAAAATAATTTTTTTTCTAACCTTTTAGGAAA